>NC_085841.1:121010045-121311295 GCF_035594765.1 Anolis carolinensis | reverse complement strand
GCCTCTCTGAACATTAAGCAAAGAAAGTAAGGAGGGAATAGAATCAGGAAACATGTATAAACAAGGTAGGTAGGTAGATATTATTTTGCTGTTACAGGAAATGAAAATCTATTGAAGTCAATATGTCTTACCTGCCAGCTATAGGAATAGCCAGATGCCCTTTACAAAGAGACCGTGTTCTTGAAAGACTTCAGAAAATCAGCTTGCATGACCACGCCAGGCCCAGAAGAACCAAACAGATGGGGTTGTTCTTTCTCTCTTTCTAGATCTGCCAGTGACTGAAGTCATGCAGGAAAAAAGGGAGCAGAGCAGAAGAGGAACGTAGTTCCTGTCCAGAGAGACACCAGTCTGAAGAAGCAGGAGGTGCTGTAAACTCTTCTCTTCTGTTTCACCCAGGCTTTTGTTTGGGAAGTCTTTCCCCTTGTTGTCTTGCCCCCACCCACAACTGTTGCTCTGTGGTGCGAAGCTTTGGCAGTGAAGTCCTGAGATTGTGTTTCCCCCTCTCCTGGTCTCCTGTTAAGAGCAATGACTTTGTTGAGCTGAGCTCTGCTTGTGCTATATTTAACTGCTGTTCTCAGCAAGTCAAGCCTGTCAACAGCTGAGAAGTTTGGAGCAGCCTTTGCTGAGTTCCTCAGCTGCTGAATTATCAGTGGATATAGAGCTGCACTCTGTGGCCACCTCAGTACATGGAAAGAAATAGCTTTTTAAAAACAATTGTCCTGTGATTTGACACATGGGTGTGTAAATGAACAAAAAATGAAATGAGATTAGGGGGACCACTATGGCAAGTCAATGTGGTGTTTATTTTTATGGTATGTGTGCATGTATATTTCAAGCTATTTAAAGGCTTTAAAACATATTTACAGGGAAAGAGGCAGTTTTGCCTATTTTGGAATGAGCTAATCTGCTTTGTGTGTGGAATGCTAGCACGGCTTGCGTGCAGGACTTTGGCAGTCTAGCACCCTGTTTACATACTCCACTATTATGGGATGCAAGTATGTCTTCAGGTTCAATCAGTGTTTACTAGCAATGAGTACAAAACAGCTCAGAAAAAATACAAGGACAGAGATGGACCTTGACGGGAGTTTTGAACTTGCTTTACTCTCAGCCCTGGATTAGTGATCTTGGAAACTGTATTGTGGTTGAGGTCATATTTTCATAGAACTGCACAGTTTCCTGTGAGTAACAAAACCAACAACATTTTGTAAATGAGAATAAGGACATGTGTGGCCAAGCAACATCAGGGTGTAGTAAAGAAAGCAAATGTTATCAGTGAGGAAGAACACACAAGCTACAAAAGGTTATAGCAGTATGCTTTTGCCTGAACTTAATGGGGAGGACACGATTCTACCCATTCTATCCCCTCTCGAGCTGCAAAACATAAAAAGTGTACATCTCAAAAATATATATTCTTGGGTTTTTAAAAAGTCATATATTTGAAAAATGCTAGTTCTGTGCCATCAAGTAATTTTCAATTTATGGGGACCCTAAGGTGAACCTATCATGGGCTTTTCTTGGCAAGATTTGTTCGGAGAGGGGGTCATCTATGCTTTCCTGTGAGTCTGAGAGGACAACTTGCCCAAGGGAACCCAATGGGTTTTCATGGCCAAGCAGATATCTGAACCCTGGTCTTCAGGAGCCCCTTTTGCACTGCCATTTAATGCAGTTTAACTGCATTGGACTGCATACATGAGTTTACACTGACCATATAATGAAGTTTCAGACTGCATTATATGGCAGTATAGATGGGGCCAGCATCATAGACCAATGCTCAAACCACTATACTACTCAAACTTACTGAGCATTTTAAAGGAGAAATGCACTAAAATTCATGTACTAGAAATACACAAGAACTTAGGAATATATGTACCAAATACACACAGATTTCTGTGTGAGAAGACAAAGTTTTGCAGAGTAGAAACCTGGGATGGAATAAGAATTCCAGTGGGATTTTGTGAAAGACAAAAGGAAAGAAACTAACATAGTCAGGAGACCAGTTCCCCCGAGAAACATTGCCCATGGGGTAAGCTATTCCTACACACTCTGCTTCTGTACAGACTAAGCATTTATGCTGGAAAACAAGGAGAAAGCTTCTATCTGAACATCTTCCAAGACATGCCAGATTTCTATGTGCTGAGACTGTTCATGGAAAAGCATAAGGTAAAGCTGTTTTCTCGAAGGCTTTCATGGCCAGAATCACAGGTTTGTTGTGTATTTTCTGGGCTGTATGGCCATGTTCCAGAGGCATTCTCTCCTGATGTTTCACCCACACCTATGGCAGGCATCCTCAGAGGTTACCTCACAGCCCTGAAAACACACAACCACCCCATAAGGTAAAGGTTTTCCCCTGACATGAAGTCTAGTCATGTCCGACTCTGGGGGTTGGTGCATGACTGCTAAAGCATATTGTTATATAAATAGACAGAGCTTAGAAATGTTACCTTTTTGGACTACAGCTCCCAGAATCCCATAACAGTTTAGTCACTGGGCATAGTATTTAAGAGATTTTGGAACTTGTGACCCACAAAAATGATGTTTCCAATCTTTGCAAATAACAACTATGCATGATGGAAGAGACCTCAAGTTCACATTGGTTAGTCCTAATAAGAATAGATGTCAATTTTTGATTGGCATAAGTAAATATCCCCCTGAACCTGTGTGGTATACTTTAAATATTGGGCTACAGCTTTTGAATCCCTGCTTAGCCATGGAAAGCCACTGCATGGCCATAGGCAAGTCACACACTTTCTTTCAGCCTCAGAGAAAAGCAATGGCAAACCTCCTCTGAGTAAATCCTGCCAAGAAAACCCCACGATAGGGTTCCCTTAGAGTCATCATACGTCAGAAATGATTCAAAGGCACATAACAACAATTGACAATAAATCACCCTGACTCGATGGGTCTGCTCTTGTTGGGGGCTAACAGTAGAATTCAGGCTTCATTGCATTTGGTTTTCTTCCATTCTATCCCAAAGTGGAAACACTTTCACAACATTGGGGAAAGGGGTGTTGAACTAGTTTCCAAAATTTCACCATATCTAATCTTGTGGGAAGGTAGGGAGCAATTTAGATCAGGATAGAAGTGCAGGGGAAATGGTTACCAGCAACTATTTATCATCTCTGCTCCACCTCCCCAACACTACGGCTTTGTTAGATTTGGACATGGCAACACACACACACACCAACCATCACTGTTTCATAGGGCATTTATTGGAAAGTATGCCTATTGAATCACACAAGATAATGTTTGTGAGAGAACTGTCTGAGACACGCAGACTATTTTGTGAATAACTTATCACTCTGCTCTCATGGAAATCTTGGGCCTTCTTTTAATTTTTGCACAGCAAGAGTTCTCACATAGTATCCTAAAAAGCCTTTTCTCTCATAGTGCTATAGTAAGAATATGTGTACACTGTATCTGCTTTTTGTTACTGCCTTGTCTTTAAAAATAACCATCATGATGACTTTAAGAATCTGTGATTAACTTAAACATTCATCCTCACAGACTGAGCAATGTGTTGTTTCTGGAATGATTAGACATGACTACTCCCTACTATATGCTATTCTAGTCAGACAAAGAAGTCCCATTTAACTCCTGCCTATCAGGCACTGGAACTCACATTCATAGCAATTCTAAATTTTGTTCTAACATGGCCATTCTTATGCTAATCTCAGCCTTACTAATCTGCTTTCAATTTTGAATCAAGTATTTATACTTATAGCCCTTGACCAATTTAATTCATTCGTTGCTCTACATTAAAGAAATTCTTCCCTTTATGAGAAAGTCTTTTTATTGACAGGAGCAGCCTTTCTCAGCCAGATACTATTCCAGCTTAGCCACATCCAGACTGGCGGTTTGTGCCACATATGTTGAACTACAAGTCCCATAATCCAACAGCTAGCACAACAGAGGTTGCTGTCAGTTTTGATTACAACTGATAGACTTTAGATCTGTGCGAGTCAACTTTATATGGTAAGTCATATATCTGTAGGTTACATCTTCAGCCTACATAGTGAAATGCCATGAGGTCTTGGTCATGATGGATTCTGGATTCTCTTGGACAAATAAGAGTATAAGATGGCTCCTAGTAAAACATATTCTGAAAAACACAGAGATACTGAAATTTGAATTGTTTTGGATTGTTCTTGTGTTTTTTTTTTTATAGTACTGTACTTCAGTCTTTTCTTCTTGCATGGTTTTCTGTTCTGTCTGTTTGTCAATTAGTCCTGAGGATCTCTTCTGTCTTAACCTTTCAGTTCATGTTGTTGCTCCAGCTCTCACCTTCTAGCCACTGGTTCCCATTTTATCTCAGATTGATGTCTACTGCTCAGATCTGACCCTTCCCTTGATGGGACTAATGGTCCACAGTTGCTGGCTCCATTGTAAAAAGAAACTCTTTTTTAAAAGATGTTCCAACAGTGAAATGCATATATTGCTGTTTCTGGGAAGAGATTGCGCCTTCCATTTGCCAGTTAAACCAAAGATCTGCTTCTTATAACATGCTGTCCCACTTAGCTTCTTTGCTTTCTACAGTGTTAAGACTGGCCATGAATAAAACACCAGCAGGGAGATAAAGCTGCAAACTACAATTGACTCACTCTACAGCAGACAGATAGCAATGTATGGACTATTTGGATTAAATATTTTGTGAACTAAAGCATAGGTTTAGCAAGGAAGAGTTCAATGAAGGGTGAAAAATAAAGAGCTTAGTGTAGATCATCCTTCATCACGAAGGCAAGTCATTAGGAGGTACCTCAGGGTGCTTCCAGACATGGTTTGAACCCACACTGAAGCTTCGCCATTTGTTTAAATCCACCCCCACCCCCCAAAAATGGGCCTTCCTGGTGGGGTGTCTACTGGGATGGCATCCAGCTACTGCAAAAAACTGCCCTAAAATCTTGTAAAAATTTACTGGGCTGCAATTACGGTGGTACTGGATTCCTCATGGCACGTAGAAAATTGCTCCTCACCCTCTCATCTCCATGACAATTTTGCCAAGCTGTCTACCTTTTCAGGGAAAAGATGACACCTACTAAATTAGACAAGCTACATGGAGTGTGACATTTTATTTCATGACTTTGACATAATTTTTTTGGCAACTGAATACAGGTCTGAGCCTTCCAGAACAGTTATGCTGGTTGAAGGATTATAGAAGCTAGGGTCCCAAAACATAATGTTTCTAAGCCCTGTTTGCCAAAAAGGGCCAGCTAGCTATATCTCTCTAGGAAATGTGCAGATGACAACTTCTCCATAGTTTCAATATTCATGGCATAAGAGGAAACTCATATCCCTCTCACTGAAAACAGTATAGATCAAAATGTCAGTGTTTCAAGACTGAATAAATCTTGGATCTGAGTTACAGGTGTTCTGATTCAGAGCATTTGATGCCAACAAGCCAGATGAAAGCAACATGGTACTCCTCCCTGACAGACCCAGAACAATATGAACACTTTGAATGACACAGCCCAAAAGAATGTGCTGTACAGATCTTTGAAATACGTCCCTTCCTCTAGTTTTTAGTTTAACACTGTGGGGCTAAATGAGCTTTCATGTTTGTAGAGCTATCCAGAATAGCTCTTTTATCAGTGCATTCATTTTCAATGCATTTATTGCATTCATTATAGCTAATAGTAAGAGAGAATGATAGTTGCAGTCTAAAACATACGAAGAACCCCAGCTTGCAAGCTGACTGAGTTGTGAGATAAGACTATCTGGCATCAACAAAAACCAGCTGAAAGAATGGACAGCTTTGTTCATTCTCCTGCCTTTTCCTACACATTAATCCTTGTTGTTAGCTCCAGTTAATGACTAGAGGTTTTCATAAATTCTTTCCCAACTTTCCAGGGAAGGAAGTGAAATTCAGGGATTATGGGATGCATCTATCATCATCATCACTACCACCACCATCACAAACACCAGTGCCGCCACCATCATCCCATCTTTTCCCCAAAACTAGAAATCAAGGTAGCTTACTAAAAATGTTCCCCATCTTTTCTTAAGCTGACAAATATTCTGTAGTAGATAACTAGACTTGAACTCTATTGTTAGTTCCAACTAGAACAATCCCATAGATTTAATCAGAAAGTAATCCAATGAGTCAACTCTAGTTGGAGCTACTTGCAGAATTCAGTCAAAAATTATTAGTACTGTTAAACTTTGTTAGTATAATGTTGTTAATTAATGTATGTTAAATACTAGCTATAAATGAAGTCTAATATCAGAAATAATTAATTTGTCTATGTAAAAACAACTAACTTCCTCTGGGTGGAGGCCATTTAACATAACACTGTTGTGTCTCTGCAATACTAGGAGTGGAAGGGGTGGAATATGATAACACATAGGGAAGTCATTATACATGCCAGTTGCCAGTAATATTGTCAAAAACATTGCAGACATGACCTAGTTTGTATTCTTAACTTAGGAGAGGGTTCAGTAGATAGTTCAGATTAAAACCTTAAAAATCAGTTACCTGGAGGAATGCACCAAAAGATTTACTTCAGACATAGAATTCAATGGCTAAAAGAGAACCTAAAGGGGAAAAAAGAAATTTGCTACAGTTTGGGCTTCTTTTATCTCATAAACAAAGAAGCAAGATTTATGGCTGTGGTGATTTTAGGCCTTATTTCTTATAAGTCATTATGTGATTAAAGTCATTTTGTTTAATTATTTTATACAAAGCGGTATTATTGTGTGCATGTGGTGCTTTTTTATCATGGCCTTGGGTCCGTACAATAAACTATTTTGATGATACAAAGCTGTATTTCAAATTATTATTGTGACTGTGTTGCTATTTGTCATCTTAAAATAAGGCATTTTAACACACAATGCAACAACCACAACCAGTTACTGAGAGAATTCACAGTATATACTCCAAAATAGAAAGACATAGGATTGCGCTGTATATTTCTCTTAAGGAAACTCAAGACTGCTAAACTTTGGTTGGATTATGTCCTGTCTTTGTTCTGACAAAGTTCCTTTAACTGAGCAAACAATCAGAAACATACAATTGGTTAATGTCTAATTTCTGCAATGTTTCCTGTGTAGCAGCACAGGAAACTGGTGCCCTCATAAACAAAAGATATTGTGGAAAGTGTGAAGGGAAATTGGCGACTGTAAATTACTCACAATGTGATCTAATGCAGTTGAATTGCACATCAGCTTACTTCTGGAATAGGTTTACCAACATCCACAGTTTTATTCCAGGACAAATAATTTTCAGATTTCAAAGTAGTCCACATTTAAAACGGGGAAAACACAGTCCCATCCCCAATCTATCGACTCAGAAGTAAGTTGCACTGGTTTCAGTGAGATTTATTTTCCACGTAGGATTAATAATAATAATAATAATAATAATAATAATAATAATAACAATACTTTATTTCTACCCTACCACCTCTCCCAAAAGGGACTCAGGGCCGTTTACAAAGCACTCGTAATGTAACAATACATACAGTGCAATAAATACAGATACATCAATATCAAAGAAAAACATAATTCGCACTATCAATACATAACAATAGCACAGTAAAATCAATCAACCCTAAAATTGGCATCTTTGGCATCATATAGTGAATGGTGTATATTTTTTCTTTTGTGGTGCTCAGAATTAACTGAACTAACATTGCAGATTGCTGAGTAGACATTATAATACATTTAAATCTGGATACTTGCAGTATAGAAGCATGTATTATACAACATACATATTACAACAATATGTTCTTTTAGATGCATTGAGAAATTGAAGCCCAGCAGCTCAGGGATTCTGGGAGTTGTTAGTTTCCATAACTGTTTTTTCCAAGATAAAGACCTATTTTTTTACATCAGCAGCAGCTGGCTGACTAAATATTACAATCTTTCAGCACAACTGAGGATTTCATATACCTTTGGACCATAAACAGAGTGGGGGAAAGGATTGCTGGTGCTGATGTTTGATGGCATCCAGTGTTGCACTGGTTTCAATGGAGCCAGCACAGGGTCTACCCAAGAGGATGTCCCCATATGATGGGAAATTGTTGCGAGAGGGAGCTGCATGCAGGGCAACAGATTCACCCCATGGCACCTCCCTTGAAGTCAGATGAAGCAGGTCGCTTCACCTGGCCTTTATGATAAGGTTGTATTACATTGCACCTCAGCTTTTGGCACCAGAGGAAGAAATATTATTATTATTATTATTATTATTATTATTATTATTATTATTATTGTATGACACAGCAAACAAGATAGACATTTCGTTTCACAAAATCACTAGTTGAACACTTCCCAAGTGTCTAGGACTGTGTGATGTATTTTTGGATGACGCACACAGATCCCAGTAGGGTGGCCTTTTGCAGTTGGCAGATTGTAATTTTGTCAATGTCTATTGTTTCCAAATGCCGGCTGAGATCTTTTGGCACTGCACCCAATGTGCCAATCATCACTGGGACCACTTGTACTGGTTTCTGCCAGAGTCTTTGACATTCAATCTTGAGGTCCTGATAGCGGCTGAGTTTTTCATGCTGTTTTTCGTCAATGCGACTGTCACCTGGGATGGCAACATCAATGATCCAAACCTTTTTCTTTTCCACAACTGTGATGTCTGGTGTGTTGTGTTCCAGAACTTTGTCAGTCTGGATTCGGAAGTCCCACAGTATCTTTGCGTGCTCATTTTCCATTACCTTTGCAGGTTTGTGATCCCACCAGTTCTTTACTGCTGGGAGGCGATACTTGAGGCATAAGTTCCAATGGATCATTTGGGCCACATACTTGTGCCTCTGTTTGTAGTCTGTCTGTGCGATTTTCTTACAGCAGCTGAGGGTATGATCAATGGTTTCGTCGGTTTCCTTGCACAGTCTGCATTTGGGTCATCAGCTGATTTTTCGATCTTGGCCTTAATTGCATTTGTTCTGATGGCTTGCTCCTGGGCTGCAAGGATCAGGCCTTCTGTCTCCTTCTTCAGGGTCCCATTCGTGAGCCATAGCCAGGTCTGCTCCTTATCAGCTTTTCCTTCAATTTTGTCAAGGAACTTTCCATGCAATCAGGACCGGCCCAAGGGAATCTTCAGGGGTACGCAAAAAAAATTTTGCGCCCCCCCCACCGCGCCGCTGGAGGCGTGGTCAGATCTGGCCCCGCCTCCCACACCACGCGCGGGTGCCCTGACCCCGCCCCCACGGCGTGGGGCAGCGCGGAAGGCGTGGCCAGACCTGGCCCCGCCTCCTACGCTGCGTGCGGGCGCCCTGACCCCGCCCCCCACAGCGTGGGCAGCTTGGCCAAGGCGCGCACGGCAGGAGGCAAGGCCAGAGCTAGCCACGCCTCCCACCCCGCACACTCTGTCCCCGGCAGGCTGCAGCGGGAATCCGGTCCTTCCAGGCCACGGTGAAGGTCCAGCCGCGGCCTGGAAGGACTGGACTCCCGCCACAGTCTGGTTGGGACAGGGTGCCCGCCGCGGGAAGCGGGGCTGGCCACGCCTCCCGCGGCGGGCACCCTGTCCCAGCCAAGCTGCAGCGGGCGTGCGCTGCGGGAGGCGTGGCCGGCCCCACCTCCCGCGGCAGCCACCCTGTCCCTACGGCAGGTGCCGCAGGAGGCGGGGCCAGACTTGACCACGCCTCCCGCGTCGCGCGGCCAAGCCTCCCACAGCGCGGGAGGCAGGGCCAGGGCGCCGGAGGCGGGGCCAAGTGTGGCCACGCCTCCCAGGGGCTCGATAGCGCCCCTGGGAACATGGCGCCCAACGCGGGGGCGTGGCTAGCGTCCCGTGTTGGGCCGGGCCTGCATGCAATGTTTTGTTGTGCCAGCTGTCAGCTCTAGTTTGTAGTGTGGTTTTCTTGTACTGGTTTTTTGTCTGCTGTGCTTTGAGGAGTTTCTGATTTTTGACTTCAATCAAAGCAGGTTCTTCACTTTGATTTACATATTCTGCCAGGGCATGTTCTTCTTCTTTGACTGCTTGTTTTACTTGTAAGAGTCCTCTGCCCCCTGATCTTCTAGGCAGATATAACCGGTCAACATCACTGCGAGGGTGCAGTGAATGATGAATAGTCATGAGTTTTCTTGTTTTTCTGTCCAAATTGTCCAGTTCAGCCTGTGTCCAATTTATAATGTCAGCAGTATATCCTATGACAGGTATGGCCCAGGTGTTTATGGCCTTGATGGTGTTGCCTCCATTGAGCTTGCTTTTGAGAATTTTTCTGACTCTTTGTGTGTATTCTTTACTGACTACAGTTTTCACATGTTCATGCTTGATGTTGTTCAGCTGTAATATGCCCAGATATTTATAGGCTTCTGGCTGGTGACACTTTATTGTTTGGCCATTAGGCATATTTATGCCCTCACGTTCAATGGTTTTTCCCTTCTTCAATGCCACTGTTGAACATTTGTCCAAACCAAACTCCATGCTGATATCAGTGCTAAAAATTCGGACAGTGTTAGTCAGAGACTGGATTTCAGTTTGTGTTTTCCCATATAGCTTCAGGTCATCCATGTACATCAGATGTGAAATTTTGTGATTTTTTAGATGTTTGATAGCCAAGGTTTGTTTTTTGTAAGATTGTTGACAGAGGGATCACGGCAATAATGAAAAGCAGAGGGGACAATGAGTCTCCCTGGAAAATTCCTCTTCTGATGTTGACAAGTCCATAGCTTTCATTACCAACACAGTTCAGTTTTCCAGTGCTCCATCATGTTTTCAATAAAGGTGCCAATGTTTTTACAAATCCCGATGGCCTCCAGGCACTTGATGATCCAGCTGTGTGGGAGTGAGTCAAAGGCCTTTTTGTAGTCAATCCATGTCCTGTGAAGATTAGCTTTTCGGCTTTTACAGTTCTCCAGAATCATTTTGTCAATTAATAACTGGTCTTTTGTGCCCCTGCTTTTCGATTTGTTGTCTTTCTGTTCATCTGGCAAGATATTTTTTCCTTCAAGGTAGTTATTATTATTATTATTATTATTATTATTATTATTATTATTATTATTTTATGACACAGCAAACAAGATAGATATGCTGGATTTTGTATCACTATTATTATTATTATTATTATTATTATTATTATTATTATTATTATTATTATTATTTGATACACATCAAAATTAGAACACAGCAAACAAGATCACTATGCTGGATTTTATATTGGATCACATGTCGGACACTTCCCAAGTGTCTACGACTATGTGAGGTATCAGTTGAATAATGTGTGAAGATCCAAGTAGGGTGGCCTTTTGCAGCTGACAGATGGCAATTTTGTTTGCGCTGATTGTTTTAAACTGCTGGCCAAGGTCTTTAGGCACCGCATGCAGTGTACCGATCACCACTGGAACCATCTTTACTGGCTTGTGCCAGGATCTTTGCAGTTTGATCTTTAAATCCTCACATCATGTAAGCATTTCCAGTTGCTTCTTGTCAATTCTGCTGTTGCCTGGGATTGCAACATCAACAATCCATACTTGTTTTTTCCCCACAATCGTGAGGTCAGGAGTATTGTGCTCCAAAACTCTGTTAGTCTGAATTTGGAAGTCCCAAAATAGTTTGACATGTTCATTTTCTGTAACTTTTTCAGGTTTGTGATCACACCAGTTCTTTGTCACAGGCAGATGGTGTTTGTGGCATACGTTCCAATGGACCATCTAAGCAATGGTATTATGCCTCTGCTTGAAGTCCATCAGTGCGATCTTGCAGCAACAGAGATGATAATGATGATGATGATTATATATATTTATTTATACTCCATTTTATCTCCCCTGAAGGGGAAGAAGAGCAGCAGGCAAACTTAACAACAACAACAACAACAACAACAACAACGTCTTGACTGGACCTTGAATATCAACAGCTGCTGTTATAGTCACAGGGAAAGTTGAAGACCAGCTAGGCTCACCTTCACTTACCACTGACCTTACTTTTTCCTCTCCTTCATCCTTTCCCCATGTAATTTGTTAAGGGGACATGGAATTTTGATCTAACTTTTGGGCTATAGGGCAGGGCATAAATGTTTCCGATAAAGATTAAATTTAGATTTAAATGTAATTTAAATTGTAAGAGTATTTTTATTGTATTTTGACTGTATTTTGTTTTAATTGCACTAATATTTAATTTGTTTTTTAAAAACTTTAAAAACTTTTGTATTTGAAATGTTTTAAAATGTATTGGGACATATCCTGTTATTCTAAGCCACCTTGAGTACCCATGGGGAGAAATAAGATGGAAAAATAAATAATAAATCACTGCCAGTATCCTAAATTATCTCTTACTTAACATAACTTTACAAATACTTAGCTAAGTAGTAGAGGCATTAAGAAACTCTGTCAGTGAATAACAAAGATGAGCAATGGGTACCAGTTAGTGTTCAATGAGCATCATTCCCATTGTACATGAGTGTTACACAACAGTCATTTTGCCAACACTATTGTGTAATAACAGCATTCCTTGATTACATACAGATATTACAAAATGACCCAATTCTAATTCCCACATACATAAAGATGAAACTTCAGTATGGGATTCCAGCCAACATTTGTTTCTTGAAGCCATCACATCAGTTCCAGGAACAGTGGAAATCTCTTCCTCAAGGAACAGAAATTAGGAATGGAAAATGCCCATGTTGCTTAGTTTTCAAAGCAGAGCATACTGCCCTGTAGACTTAAGTCTAAGTAGGCAGAAAATGGGCCAAACAAGATGTTAAAGATAAATCTGTATTTGTTTCAGTTAAAACTCTTTTTACAGATGGGCTTTCCTGAAGAATATGTGCTGTAGCAATCAAATGTCCAAGTGAAGCCTTTTATTACCTTCCAGTGATCAATCATAAAAGTGAGCATGCTAAAGGAAGGATACCTTGTTGAGGATAAACACTGGTTTTGAGAGTTGTCTTCCACCACTTGAGGGAGCACCTCTTTAAAGAGGACTAGCTGTGCCCGGCCACGCGTTGCTGTGGTGAAGTATGGTGGTATGGGAAATAAAGTATTGAGGAATTGGTGGTAGTTAAGGTAAAGGGTAAACGTTTTACCCTGACTCTGGGGGTTGGTGCTTATCTCCATTTCTAAGTCGAAGAGCCCACGTTGTCCGTAGATTCCTCCAAGGTCATGTGGGATGACTGCATGGAGTGGCGTTACCTTCCCGCTGGAGCAGTACCTATTGATGCACTCACATTTGCATGTTTTTGAACTTCTGGGTTGGCAGAAGCTGGGGCTAACAGTGGAGGCTCTCTCAGCTCCCCCAATTCAAACCTGTGGCCTTTCGGTCCAGAAGTTCAGCAGCTCAGCGCTTTAACATGCTGCGCCATCAGGGGACATTATTTCCTAAAGGTTGTAAATATACAATATTTCTTATTGTTTGTTTTTTTTTTTTTTGGTCTGTTGGAGGCAAGTATGAATGCTGCAATTAGGGAAAATGATTAGGATGTAATGGCCTTGCAGGTTTAAAGCCTGGCTGTTTCCTCCCTGAGTGAATTTTTTGTTGGGAGGTGTTAGTTGGCCCTGATTGTTTCCTGTCTGGAATTCCCTTGTTTTCAGAGTGGTGTTCTTTGCGATATTTTATGTGCTTCTACTGTCTGTGGCCCTGAGAAAACAGAGGATTTGCCAGACTTTGATGATGGGAATACTTTGTTGGGAGGTGTTAGCTAGCCCTGATTGTTTCCTGTGTGGAATTCCCATTTTCAAAGTGTTGTTCTTTATTTAGTGTTCTGATTTTAGAGATTGTATTGTTCTGTTTTATTATACCACATTAATTTTTATATATTCTGATTTTAGTGTTTATGAATACTTGGAGCCAGATTGTATTCATTTTCACGGTTGACCGCAACACAATAATAATAATAATAATAATAATAATAATAATAATAATAATAATAGTAATGATAGTAATAATAATGACTTTGGTAATACACAGTGCTTCACTCCCTTCTCAGCTTCCTTTCTGGAAGAATCCTTTCTTGGGAGGTGTTAGCTGGCCCTGATTGTTTCCTTTGTGGAATTTCCAATTTCCCTGATTTCAGAGTGTTGTTCTTTATTTACTGTCCTGGTTTTAGAGATTATATTGTTCTGTATTATTCTATCCCAGTAATCATTTCATATTAAAGTAGAATCTCACTTATCCAACATTCGCTTATACAGTGTTCTGGATTATCCAATGTAGCCTGCCTTTTTGTAATCAATGTTTTTGTAGTCAGTGTTTTAAATTCATTGTGATATTTTAGTGGTAAATTTGTAAATACAGTACAGTAGAGTCTCACTTATCCAACATAAATGGGCCGGCAGAATGTTGGATAAGCAAATATGTTGGATAATAAGGAGGCATTAAGGAAAAGCCTATTAAACATCAAATTAGGTTATGATTTTACAAATGAAGCACCAAAACATCATATTAGACAACAAATTTGGCAGAAAAAGTAGTTCAATATGCAGTAATGCTATGTAGTAATTACTGTATTTATGAATTTAGCACCAAAACATCACAATATATTGAAAACATTGACTACAAAAATGCGTTGGATAATCCAGAACGTTGGATAAGCGCATGTTGGATAAGTGAGACTCTACTGTAATTACTACATAGCATTACTGCGCATGGAACTACTTTTTCTGTTAAATTTGTTGTATATATGATGTTTTGGTGCTTAATTTGTATGACGATTACCTAATTTGATGTTTAATCGGCTTTTCCTGAATCCCTTCTTATTATCCAACATATTCACTTATCCTGCCGGCCTGTTTATGTTGGATAAGTGAGACTCTACTGTATATTGATAATCTTATATTATCTTCTTAGAACTGGAGTATATGAGGCCCCTTCTACACAGCTGTATAAAATGCACACTGAAGTGGATTATATGGTAGTGTGGAGTCAAGATAATCTAGTGCAAAGCAGATAATATAAGATTATAAATGGGTTATATAGCTGTGTGGAAGGGCCTTGAGTCTACACTGCCATATAATCCAGTGCACATTAGATAATCTGTTGAAGAGGCCTAAATTTGCCTGTCCCCTGGGCTGAGTTGGTTGCTAGGAGACCAAGTGGGCAGAGATTAGCCCTCTAAATGGCAGCAATTGGATAAAAACCATTATTCCTTTCCCTATAATTAGGACTTTATTTTTCTTTTCTTTTTGTTGTATCAACCTAGAGGCGTGGATGATGGGTTGTGTTGTCAAATTTCGAGGTTGAGGGGCCTGTAGTTTTGTTGTTTTGTCGGTCGCCATGATGCCATCACTCATTTATATATATAGATGTGCTACAGTGCAATTTCATTTGACTGTGAGGATATAAGGATGAGCATGTCTGTATGATCTCGTCTCACATTAAGGACATAGTAAAAGGATTGGGAAAACAAGGATGCCTCACATGATTTTAAGCAAACAGATTGGGAGGGTGCAGCCCCTCAATGGCTTCTTATGCCTTGTTCTCATCTACACATATTAATTAAACTTCTCCTAATATATATGTAGGAATAGGTTTTACTGAAGTAGCTCCAAAGAGCAGAGAGGGCATAGAGGTCCTAAAGAGAAAAGGATAACGAACAGAAATAATAGGGCTAAGAACTGATAGAAAAGGAGGAGGAAGAAGTAAAGGAAGAAAGAGATTGGTGGAGGATGACCAGTAGCAACAAGAGGAAATGTGAAGGGAATAGCATTAGGCCCAGACTAATTAGTTTGACTTAGGTTCCACTGAAATCAATAGAACAAGTTTAGCAATGCCCAGTCTCATTGATTTCACTGACATCTAAGGGCAATTAGCTTTGTTTGGATTCAATTCAAAGTCCTTGATTATGCAAAATCCCCTTCCCTGCCCAGCTGCTCCTCCTTTCTTTCTAAGTTTCTGTATGCTCTGGCACTTGATGTAGACAATGGGATACTGAATAATGGCCTTTCCTGGCCAGCAATTACGCCAAGCTTCTGGAATTTGTGTAATACTATGACTAAGTCGGCTTGGGTGATAGCTTAAATATTTGCAGTTAGAATATTGAAAGAAGAGAGAGAGAGAAAGCATTTAAATGTAGATCTTGCTGTAAATGGTTGCCAAGATATTTCTATCTGGCAGAAGCAGCTTGTTAACATACTGAGGTGCTGAACTGATGTTGCTTTCTTTGGAACCAGTACTACCTGCGTCCATGTATTCTGCTCAGCCTGGACATGTCGGAATGAGCCGTTTGCTACAATAGAATACCATAGGTCTACATCATTTTCTCATCACAGTGAAACAAAGCTATTTCTGTAGCCTCCTAATATTTAGGAATGTGGGGGCTGCAAAGCAGAGTGACACCTTTGATCTATGATCTGAACTGCGAAGGAGTGCCCCTTCCTTTATTAGATACATAACTGTTCCCACACACACAACCTTGGACCACAGGCTGTCCAGGGTTATGGAAGTCTGATATAATTATGTCACAGTTGCCTGAGAGGCCATGATAAATGTTTATTTATTCATTTTTTGGAATGGTTTTTCAAAAAATAATAACGAAAGGAGTGTCTCCATCCCATGAAGTAAGGAATGAGATAGGACAGTACCGCCTATTTATTTATTTTTAGCATTTAGAATAAGATGGTACCTTGTAGGTCTAGAATGGGAGGAGTATATAGCAATAGCTTCAGCTTTCTGGCATCAGGAGATCCAGGGAGGTGACACTATGAATTACCACAATTGGTGATGCCACCCCCAGCGATGTCCATACTTTTTATTCAGGCACATCTCCAGCAATTTTGCTCTTGTTGTGTACAAGTCATTTCTAACCTATGGCAAACCTACCATAGGTTTTCCTGATATATTTTTTTCATTGGATTAACGTCCTTCAAGACTACTGGTAATAAGAGCTCTTGTGCATACTTCTCATGGAATAAGTCCCAGGAATTTTGCATAATTGTGTATGATTGTTCTGAAAAACAGAAAACAGCAGCCATTGCTTCCCTCTGAGGCGGATAAAGTATGACTTGCCCAAGATCACCTAGTGGGTTCCATGTCTGAATGGGGATTCAGATCTGGACATCCAGAAATCATAATCCAATGCTTAATCCACTATATTATGCCGGCTCCCACCAGGTTGGGAGAAAGAACTCTTGTCTGTTTAAAGTCCCAACCTGGACTTTCCACAGATATATAAACCCTACTTGCTAAGTTTCCAACAGACCTCACACCTCTGAGGATGCCTGCCATAGATGTGGGCGAAACATTAGGAGAGAATGCTTATAGAACATGGCCATTCAGCCCAGAACTCACAGCAACCCAGTGATTCCGGCCATGAAAGCCTTCAACAACACATCATCTCTGTCTGTTGGAAATAAAAGAACTCCCCTTTCCTGAAGTTCAAGCTATAGAAAAGTAGCACTAAAGGTCTCTAATCCAGATGTTTCCTTACTAAATTCCCAGTACTCCTCATCTCATTAACATATCTGCCCAGTACTGAGGGCCTTTTCTTCGGACCTTCTAGCTTCCATCTTTGCAATTTCCTAACTTTCCTTAAGTGGATGATGACTCAAGACACTCTAGTAGCTTCTGGCTTCATCTGGTTGTTTGGATTAATATCAAAATGTCTGCTATTTTTTCTACCTGATAATATAATTATGAGAGTATTAAGATTTATTGATAAATTTTCTCAGAGTTCATTTGGTAATCAGAGCCATTTATCTTTGTTTTCCTTTTTCTCTGATTTTATTAATGGTGTGCAGCCTACTTAAATTTATATTTTCTGGTTATGCTGGGGCTGGGTAGTGGTGAGTGGCTATATTTTTGTTCAGAATCCTCTGGACATAGGTTCCTTGATGCTATACATAAAACATTTTGAAGAATTTTAGTTACAAAGGATGAGTTAAAGTTGTTTTTTAAGTGTGCCTTAAAGTGGCCTTTGGTAAAATAAACATTAGATAATCAGCCCCAGATGGTATTATAATTCTATCCTGTATTTTATTAGGTCCTTATCATTTATGTACTTTAATTCATCATTTATTCTTGCATTGCTGCTTCAGTTTCTCCACCTATGTAGATGACAGAACTGTGCCTGGTGGTTGACTGATATTATTAACTGTTATAATATTCTCGTTTTATATTGTATTACTGTTTTTATTTTTTTATACTGTGAGTTGTGTTTATGTTGTTGTTTATTTTGTTCAGTTATGTTGTTTGGGCTTTTGCCCCATGTAAGCCGCCCTGAGTCCCCACAGGGAGATGGTGGCGGGGTATAAATAAAATAATAATAATAATAATAATAATAATAATAATAATAATTATATAATCAACCATTCCAATTGGGTTTTTTTAACTGATTAATTTAGATGCCTAGGGAAACTGTTTTTTGAATGGCAACTGACTTAACATAAATATGAAATATTACATTTAGGAACAAAAATAACTATATTGGAGGCAATTCTCTTTCCTAAGCATTTTTTATGAAACATGAATATGATTTACCACTTGAGACAAGTTACAATTCAGTAACTTCTGATGTAAGGCCTCTTTCCAAAGATAACAGTAGCCTAAATAACTGGGGTTGTTATGGGGATTATATTACAGTATAGTCTCACTTATCCAACATAAACGGGCCGGCAGAATGTTGGATAAACAAAAATGTTGGATAATAAGGAGGGATTAAGGAAAAGCCTATTAAACGTCAAATTATGTTATGATTTTACAAATTAAGCACCAAAAATCTCATGTTTTACAACAAATCAACAGAAAAAGCAGTCCAAAACACGGTAACGTTATGTAGTAATTACTGTATTTATGAATTTAGCACCAAAACATCGCAAAGTATTGAAAACATTTACCACAAAAACATTGGTTAGTAAGAAATTGACTACAAATAAAGATAAAATTGCATTAAGTAAACTTACAATAGCAACATTGTCGGAAATTAAATCCATAAAAAGTTCAATCCTTGCTGCCTAGAGAAACAACTGGGGTTTGGGGCAGGAGGCAAACTGCACTGGATAATCCAGAACATTGGATAAGCGAATGTTGGATAAGTGAGACTCTACTGTACCATTTTTACAAAGAAGTAAAAACCCACAAAAGCTTGGTCTCCATTATTACTCTCCAATAGTGGGGCATTTTTCTGTCTGGCTACAATCTGAGGAAAAATTAACACTTCTATGTTTTATATATGAAATGTTTTATATACCGTGTTTCCCCGAAAATAAGACAGTGTCTTATATTAATTTTTGCTCCCAAAGATGTGCTAGGTCTTATTTTCAGGGGATGTCTTATTTTTCCATGAAGAAGAATTCACATTTATGGTTGAATTAAAAAAAATGAAAATGTATTATCTACTGTACAGTAGTTGTCATCAGAAACCAGCATAACCAGACAAACTGTGAATCCTATCAAGAATTTCTTGTTACTACCATTATTTCCATGTACAACAATCCATGGTACGTACATTTACCAAACCTGCATGCTGTGATGTTCTGTTCGGCGGGCATGCTTCCAAACACAAACGGTGCTAGGTCTTACTTTCGGGGGAGGCCTTATATTTAGAAATTCAGCAAAACCTCTACTAGGTCTTATTTTCTGAGGATGTCTTATTTTAGGGGAAACAGGGTATGTTGGAGGAAAATCCTGAGAGTGCCTAGGACCGCAAGAAGATCCAACCAGTCCATACTCCAGGAAATAATGCCCGGCTGCTCTCTGGACGGAAGGATATTAGAGGCGAAGATGAAGTATTTTGGCCACATCATGAGAAGACGGGAAAGCTTGGAAAAGATCACGATGCTGGGGGAAATGGAAGGAAAAAGGAAGAGGGCAAGGGCAAGATGGATGGATGGTATACTTGAAGTGACTGACTTGACTTTGAAGGAGCTGGGGGTAGCGACAGCTGACAGGAAACTCTGGCGTGGGCTGGTCCATGACGTCATGAAGAGTCGGAAGCGACTAAACAAATAAACAACAACGCGTTGCATTTCACAGTAAGTTTCCTTTTGTCAAGTCTTGCAAGGACTGAGTTTCTCTTCTTAGCTAAATACACTTGTGTGTTTTAGCTCTACATACATTGAAGTGACTGGCCTAGTCTTGAAGGAACTGGGGGCAGCGGCAGCCAATAGGAAGCTCTGGCGTGGACTGGTCCATGAGGTCACAAAGAGTTGGAAACGACGGAATAAATAAACAACAAAAATGACAGCTTTAAAAAAGGTATTTGAAAAAACTGGAAAAACAACAAACTGTGGCTGCTATTTATCACACTTGGGATGGACAAGCACCTTTTATCATCTTTATATCTGCTCAGATTTCCTTCTAATAATCATAAAATGGCAACTGTTAGGACAATCTTCAATTTTGGGAACTATTCTGTTTCTGTTCCTTTGATTGCATTCATAGCTAAACATCTGTATCTCTTGTTCCTGAATGTTTAGACAAAATGGGAATGTTACTTTGGAGTGTTCCATTCAAAATCAACTTCACCTGTACTGACAAAGAGAACTGTATGCTGAAACTGTGTAACTTGTGCATTAATAATGTATCTTTCACTGTTTTCTATTCCACACTCATAAGTTTCCCAATAATGACAATACTGTTCACATCCTTCTGTTTGCCTCACTTCCTCCATCATGATTGTTTCCCCTTATTTTTTAAAAAAGTACACTGCAATAACACAATTATGGTGTGGCATAACAGAGCTATTACACTTTTGCATTAATAATGGATAACCACGAATCATAATTTCTTTAAAAGTAAAACTGGCCATAAGATTGTGCTGTGTGGTACTGCAGGAAAACAGAAGAGCGATCTTTCTGTAAAGAATATTGCTGTATATGTATGTATTTGACTAAGTTTTTGTGGGATCGCAACTTGTGTGTATGTGTGTTAAGGGAAAAACACCTGATCAATCACAATTCATAGTTGGGTAATTAGAACAATCAAGGATAACAAGCTTGAACCACTCCCTGAATGGGGTATAACTTGGGGAATGTTTGTAAAGCTTTTTGGGACTTACTGAATCACTTGCTTCAGAACTTACTTGGAGTAAGTTCCTGGCTGAGAGCCTACTATGCTTGTCTCCTTGCACCACTGAAGAAGAAATCTCCAAAGAAGAAGTATGTATTTAATGCAAAGAACTTTATGTGAGTTTGTTGCTTCGGATGGACTGAGTTATTTTGAAGCTGGAGGTTTTGTGTTTTGGAAGCTGCTTGTTTAATTTTTCTCCTTGACTCTGCTACTTAAGAGTAAACTTTGATTTTTCCATTTTCTTGGCTTGTTTTTTGCTCATTGTGGATGCACAAAAGGGCTGGATAAGTCTGGACAGGATTGCACACAGTTTGTTTTTTCACAAACCCGTAACAAAGAAGAGGAGAGTAAAATAAAGGCATCTGAATAGTGGCTTCCTGAGATTAACAAATCAGGATTGAACTGTTATTGCATTATAATAGCAAATCATTTATATTTTAAATAATTAGGGAAAAAATTAAAATAAATCTAAAAAGGGATTCAAGAGGGCAAAGAAAACAGACCAGGAAACACGGTTGTTCTCTTGGGAAGTCTTGTTCTCTGAGAACAAGCGCCAGAAATACTCTTGACACATTTTTGCTAAAGATTTCCTTGGGAATCTTAGAGGGAGGGACAAGCAGACTATATTCACACCACATGTATCCAATCTTCTCACAAAAAATTGCAATGAGACATTCTCTCTCTAATTGGTTACATAAGCACAGAGGGAAAGAGGGTCAGTAATGAATTATTTCCAGCACACATAACAAAAAAAGTGCTGGAATTCCTGACAATTCAAACGCACAAAACCAAGAGAATGGTAACATTGTGCAAGAAGATTGATGTAGAATCATAAAGTTGAAAGAAACCTTATGGGCCATCCAATCCAACCCCCTGCCAAGAAGCAGTAAAATCGCATTCAAAGCACCCCCAACAGATGGCCATCCAGCTTCTGCTTAAAAGCTTCCAAAGAAGGAGCCACCACCACTACTACAAGGCAAAGAGTTCCACTGCTGAACAGCTTTCACAGTGAGGAAGTTCTTCCTAATGTTTAGGTGGAATTGCCTTTCCTGTAATTTAAAGCCATTGTGTTGTAGCTCAGCCATCATGGCCTGTATTCCATCAAGAGATGGAGTTGGAAACAGATGATGCTGCAGATTTTGCAGACATTTCTGCCCCGGACAGGGGCCCCTTGGCCTTGCAGCTGCCTGATATGGTTACTCAAGAAGAACCGCTAATTGGCTAACATTCCGACGTCTCCTCATTGTTACCTACACCAGATGGTGTTGACCTGGGTGAAGATGAGACTTTTAATCGGAAGGCATTTGTTACAAAAGATAGGAGCAGGAGAGAGGGAGTGAGACGGAGTCAAAGGTTAGCTCTCAAATTGGATAATGGCTAACTTTCCCATGAAAACTTTTGTGGGTTCTATACTCCTTAATTTTGCAGACTTGGAATTCTTTAAAAGTGCCCCTCACTGTATTCTCATTGCGGTGTCAACTTTGCCTTTCCTCGGAAGAGGTTCCAGTTTCCAGCTCCTTGCCTTGTCTCCTGTATCCGTGCCAAGTTTCCAGTTCCAGTTGAGCCGCACCGTGCCACGACTCCAGAGTAGACCTCTCCTTACACCAGGTTTTCCTTGTTCCTGAATCGAAATTGACTCTGCCTTGTTTACCTTGCTTTCATGCTCCTAATACGAGATACTTCGAGTGGATTTGGAGTTTGCAGATTTGCAGCGCTGTGTTCCTGCTATTGTTCCATGGACAAACTTTGATTTCTTGGAGGAAACTATTGAGTTTCATTTGTGGATTACAATTTGGACATTTCTAAACCCCTTCTGAACTATAATTGACTTTGTATAAAGAACTATTCCTTACTCTGACTTTCTGCCTTAAATCCGCATAGATATATATTTTGCTTCAATAAATGGCTTGTGTTGTGACTGCGCCTTCGGGGACTGTGGATGATAGTGGTGGGATCAGGAGAGGAAGGAAAAACCCTCGCGAGGAGGGCTCGTTAGAGGATTTGCATAGAAAGAGAATTAGGGACCCCAATGGGGAATCTTCTATGGAAGATTCAGATGGAGAGTCTGTGGAAGAAATGGATGCTGGTGAACAGGTGGTGGCTGAGGAAGTGGGCACTGACTGGGCACGGGCACCGGAGATGCCTAGGGAATTGGGGCCCATGGATACTGCTGAACCTTGGGTATCTTCAGAAGCAGATCCCACTTGGTCTGTTTGGAGGAGGGAGGATGGATCCTCAGGTGTGCATGGTGTTGGGTGTGGGCAGGATGATTGGAATTCTGATCCACGAGCTTTAGCTGTGTGGAGTTCTGATTCAGATTAAGGATTTGGGACACCTGCTCTTTGTGTGTTGATGTTTGGACATCCAGGGAGAATTGGGATGAATTGGGAATGTTTGGTCACTTCACTTTGCATGTGGCAAGGTGTTGCTGGGCGCCATTGGGATTCCTGTATGTGTTAAAGAAGACTGGACTGGGACTTTGCTTCAGATGTAAGTTTATCTGGGTTGCTCTGCAACGGAGGGCTGGAACTGTGTGGGTTTTCCTGGACTGCACTGTTATTACTATTTTTAGCTGCTGTTGCCTCCGTTGCCTTGGCTCTTTGTGCCATTTCGTGGACCTTGAATTGATGACTACAACCTCTGGACCTTGGACTGGAATTTGACCCTGTTTCTGCCTTCGCTCTCTGATTGGTCTACCCACGGCTCTTGACTTCTGGCTTGCCTCCTGACCCTGCTGCTGTCTCCTGTCCTGACCCTGGATCAACCTGACGACGTCTCTTTGCTTTGTCCCTTGAGCTTCTGGCATTACCTGCACTCTCGAACAGTTTGCTGCTGTTCCTGCTATTTCGACTCCGGACCGGTTTGACAACATCTTCTTGCACTGTCCCTTTAAATCCCCAAAGCCTGTTGCTTGCAGCAGTAAGTGCTTGGAGCCGTACCTTCCGTTTTGCACCGTCTCCAAGTTTGTTTACAAGCTCCTTTGCCCAGTTTTGGTTTCTGTTTAGAGCTTTGTGTTAAAACTGCTAGCTTGTGACTCTTGGGAGTTTTTTGGGAGTTTCCAAGTCTTTGTTTTGTTTTGGCTGCTTTTCCAAGCCAACTTAGTTTGTTTAGAGCTGAATTGAAGCACCTTTTGTTTAATTTGGATTATTTGCTTGGATAATCCGGTTTGGCTGCTAAAGCATACTTTCTGATATATTTTTGTTAAGTGTTTAAAGCCATCTTTTGTGTTTGTGTCTATTTTTTGGGCTATCTCTTGAATAAACTCTGTTTTGCTCTCAAATTGGCGTCTGACTCTTGACAGCTTGTGTGTTATATTGGCTCCTGTCTGGTTTTCAAGTGCTCGCGCTACCTTGGGGTGCAACACATTGTTCCACATCCTAATCTCCAGGGCAGCAGAAAACAAGCTTGCTCCCTCCTCCCTATGACTTCCCCTCACACATTTATACATGGCTATCATGTCTCCTCTCAGCTCTTCATAGGGCGTGTTCTCCAGACCCTTGATCATTTTAGTCACCCTCCTCTGGACACATTCCAACTTGTCAACATCTCCCTTAAACTGTGGTGCCCAGAATTGGACACAGTATTTCAGGTATAGTCTGACCAAGGCAGAATAGAGGGGTAGCATGATTTCCCTGAATCTAGACACTATACTCCTATTGATGCAAAAAGGTATAACAGCATTGTGTGATAAAGCTTCTTCCAAGAAAGTTAATCAAACTGTGAAAATAGGGATTTCTTGACTTCATTGAACAGGTTCTGAATCAATTTCAAGGGAAGAGAATTTACGGCTGAAATTTTATGAGCTTTTTTCTTTCTTTTACAGTCTTTGTCTCTGTTGCTTCTCAACCTGTCTTAATGGATGAAGAACTCAGCTTTTTCCCCTCCATGAAAACATTCTTACTGTAACATCCATAACTAAAGGTACAGACCTGCATAGCTTTTGGGATTTTAGCATTGTCACTTTAGTTTCCTGTGCCTGACTTAACAAAAACAAACAAACAAACCTTTGCCTGATGAAGAAACGGTTGAGACTCAATAGCTAACACAACATTTTTGTGCCTTTTGGTTGACCTAATAAAGATACTTCAGTGTATATTTTGGATTTCATTTAATGATCGGCATATATACTTCTTCAATTTTCTGCCTATTTAGGTAACCCTGCATGCATTTGATAAAGTGGGATTCAATCCTTTAAAGTTTATGGCAAATGCCTCTTTCATACAGCACAATTATAGTACTAGGATCCCACTTCAACTTCTGGGGCTTCGTCCTAAGAATCCTGTAGTTTATAGCTTGGTCAGAGTCACTAGAGAAGTTCTACAACTAGGATTTTAAAATGCCCCTCCCTAAACTGCAAATATCCGGACTCTACTAGATGGAGCCTTTTCATTTCACCTGGAATAATAGTACTATGTTGGCAAGAGATTTTCTTTCAGATGCCATTGGATTCTGCTTTTAACAACTGCAATTCATTTTGTAACAATCTAATAATTTTTATCATAGAACTGTGATCATACTTTAAGTGTGATCCTTAACATCTTTTTTCTTACATTTTAGTAGACCTAAAAGTTTTCATTTGCCTCCTGCTCTCCTAACTAGCTGACACATACCACAGAGAGATGAGATGCCGAGGCTTCAGTCATATTTTTAACATTCCCTGGATTCACTGCCAAGCTCTAGTGTAAAGCAGTCTGCTCTAGAGACGGTCCGAAATTCTCTTGCCAAGCTATCTAATTTCTGAAGAACAGCAGGAGCCTGTTTTTGTTCCTAAACCAGGCTTTCATATACATCACTCTTGGAAAATGAGCTTTTAGTTACACACTGAAAGACACAGAGAGTCATACTTTCCCATCAATGTTTATCAAAATGCAGAGTATTAAGGAACTGGAAAAACTAACTCTTGAGTATTCCTTGCCTAAGAAAACCTATGAAATTTATGGGGTCATAAGTTAATAGTGACATGAAGGCACATATAGTGACACATACACTGAACTATACATTTTTAGAAGAATGAAATGGCAGCAAGCAAGCAGCAAATGTTTGTAATAGCAGTCACCATCCATGGTCCACTGGAGGACACTTTCAGATATAGGGCTTTTAGGATGGCTGGCAAACATTACTGTTCCATTATAAACTAAAAGACAGATTTCTATCAACCATTTATCAGTGTAGTGCTTTTTATTTGTTGTTGTTGTTGTATGCCTTCATTTCCAACCTATGACAACCCTATCGTGGGGCTTTCCTGGTAAGATTTGTTTAGGGAGATTTGAACCCTGATCTTGTCATAATCTAACCCACTACACTACAGTGATTCTAATTTTTTTGTTTGTACACCTCACCATATAAGCAGGATCCAATGTTGAATGTTATGCCAGCTTGACCATGAAGTCAACATGAAATGTATTAAAAATTGAGATTGTAAACCATTTTGTTCCAGCTCTATTTTATTTTTATTTTATTGAAAGCTGATTTGGGTTGTGCCCTATGGAAAAAGCAGGTTACAAAACAAAACAAAAAAATCAAATGCCAGAAAATCGAAATGCCATTTAAAAATTGAATTTAAATGGCAGGTTTAAATCTTCAAGGAAGATGCTCCCTGGAGATAGGCAATTTGGTGCCTTCCTGGTGGTTTAGAGTATAATTTCCAGAATTTTTGGCTTGATCTTACAAGAGAAAACCAGGTCTGGCAGCACTTGGAGACATTCCAAATTGCTTGCCTTTGACCCTATTTGATTCTCATTTTCTCACTCCAAAGCCAGATCACACAGCTGGGAGATCATGGAAGAAGAAGTCCAGGCATTTTTATAAATTTCATCCTGAGCCTAATCACTCCCAAGTGAATATCTGGTTGTGGACATCTGTGCCTGGTTAGTGGGTTGTTAATGTAATCTGTAGTCAAAACTGGCTTTTAAAAGGTTATCTGTGATGTCACCTACAAATTGCATTGATTTCTCACTTTTGCATTGAGTCTGTGGCCTGAGAAATGAACTCCACTCTCATTTTTGCATCAACCAAAGCTAATGTAAATAGGAACTGGCACTGCATTACAAAACACGAGGAGACCATAAAGAGCAGAGCGCTGATAATCTTTGGAATGTTTACTGAGTCTCCACCTAGCCCTGTTTATGTCAGATTTTGTACCATTACCTCACATGTTATGCTTTGAGAAAAGCTAAAATAAGCAACTGCTTTTCGGAAACATTTTGGGTCCAATCTCACCCATGACCTATGGTATTTTTCCTCTGTTACTTAGAATAAGTGGTGTACAATATTTGGATACAAAGGCCTAGCAGAAACTTTCTAGCTCAATCCACACTCCCCATCAGCCTTCAATACCACCCCAAAAAACTCTAGAGGTACATCCCCACTGAAATCCATTGGCAGCTAGGTGAAATGGAAATTGTTAAGTAAAATAAGCAAGTCGGATCTTGAATAACCAAAATAATAGTTTATCTTCATCTTGTGGCAAAGATGGCTGGCTTGTGAAAAGAAGACAATAGGTCTAGCAATCCTTCCCCAAACACCAGTTTGCCTCCCAAATACTAGTCGAAAGGAAGTTGGGTGTCATCTGCATGGTCATGACTCCTTAGAACCCAAATGGTTTAAACTGAGACAAATTGCTTGTCTACCTGAGTCCAAAAACTCAAAGTGGACCAGAAGTCCTTCTTCTCCCTGGTTGCACAAGTGCTTTTTAAAATCCAGTTTGAAATCAATGATCCAATCATGTGGTTCCTGGGAAGAACTTGAGGTATTATGGCACTCTCTGAAAATGGAAGATGCCTGAGGCCTCCTAAAATGCAACAGCAGCAACTTCTGGCAATATCATTCTCTTCCTGCTGGTACTGTGGGGTTTTCTGAGGCTGGGAGTGTGACCACCTAAGATTACAATAGTGGCTTTCTGAGGATAAGCACGAATCGAACCATGGTCTCCAGAGTTGTTCAACATTCAAATCACCAAACCACATTAGCTGTCCATAAGAATCATAAGGGTTGTGAAACAGAACATACGAAACACATATCCAGGGTCCTTCATTTTAGGATTGCCAAAGTTAAACCTGGAGAGGTCCCTTGTATCTTTAATTATTATTTAAACGGAGAAATTTCAGCAAAATTTTAAGGCCAGAAAATTCAAAAGCATTTAAAAATTAATTTTGATTTAAATGACAAAATTTTGTCTTTTTATTTCATTTATTTAATTTTCCTCTACTGCAGCTACTGTTGCAGTTTTAGGCATACTTCCCTGAATATTGGGGAAACTCACATTTTACATTACGACTCCCAGAATCAGCAGAAATAACTGAGTTATGAGCACTGCCCTGAACCCAGTGGGAGGTGACACTTAACCCAGTTAGGACAGTGCTGCAAATGCTATTGAGTTTTTTTAACCCCATCTGTTCCAATTATGTGCCTGTTCCATATAGACTGGTTATTGTATTTCACATATTTCAATTGGGAATATTGAAATCATTGCATAGAATTACTTTACTTTGAGTTTAGCACTCTCAGCTTACTTAAGTAATAAAACAGTGCCACCGTGTGGTGCTCTATTGAAATCTGTAGATAGATAGATAGCGTACTAAAGTGCAATCTTGGCAGATTTACATGGGAGCAAGCACCAGTGATTTCAAAAGTAGTATTCTAGACAAGTATTTTATCATATCAGTGTAAAAGGGCACCTGAAATAACACTGGTCAACACACATTTTGGTATTTCAATGTTAGCCCTATTTCTAGGTATATTTGACCTGCTAATTCCAAAATATGGCAGTGCAATCCAATGCAATTTTCTGAATCGGTGCCCCAAATAACTCCAGGAACAGGCCTAAAAACTAAGATATCTAGATTTTTTTGATGGCCTGTGTAATAAATTACCTCCATACAGGGCCGTAGCCAGAAAAAAAATTCGGGAAGGGTTTTGAAAATTTTGGGGGCGGGGGTTGAACCCCTAGCCCCCACCCCCCCTGGCTACAAGCCTGTCAATATCTGCTTGAGATAGTGCCTGGAGGGACTCTTAATTTTTGCGTCTTGTAGACTTAGCATGGGGATTTAGTTAACCAGTTAAAATTCATGAGTAAACCAGTTTTTTTTTTAATCGGAAAAATTTCGGGGGGGGGGGGGTTGAACCCCTAACACCCCCCACCCCCCCCACCCCCCCGGCTACAGGCCTGCCTCCATATATCAAAATGATAAATTAGAAAGCTAACTTATTTTGCGATGTTATCAGAGAATATCAAATTAGACATCATTTACTCTACTGCTTCTTAAACTCTGGAGATCCCAACATTGAGTTAAGGGACCCCATTTGGGGTCAGGATCCACAGTTTAAGAAGCAGTGATCTGCGTTCAATCTATCAGCTGAACACAACTCACCACCAGAACCTATATATTACTAACTTTAGATTTGCAGTTTAGGTAGGTATAAAGGCAGAGCTGTTCCAGAAAGAGGCCCTGTAGTCACCTGGTAGTGGCGTAGGAGTAAATTTTGATGTGTGAGCCCTCACCACACAGTCTCTCCAGCAACACCCCCATGGAAAGTTCAGATGTGAAGATAGTTATGTTGATCTACAATTGAGGTGGGGCTGAGGACTCACCTGCTGGGTGGACCTGCTTATCCTTCCCCTCAAATAGCTCCATTATGTTATTTCCATTTGTTTTTCTGTCTGATATATGCAATCACAAAATGTTATTTTAGCAGTCTAATCGTTTTAGAGTGCATGGGAGGGAGTTTTTGTGAATTATGGGATCTTTGGCTTATGTTTTTATGCAAAACCTATCTGAAAAAATACACACAATTTGGGCATGAAGGAGCCTTGCCTTTATGGGGCTCAGAGCTACATGCAGCTACTGGGCCACAACATCCCCATTCATGCTCTAAAACAATTTTAATAGTTTTGGGAATTGGTCCTTTTGTAATACCCCACCCAATATGTAGCTTCAGTTCTCTTGTGGGTCAGGTGGTAAATGACCCCATAAGCACTTAAAACAGCTTCACTGTTTCTCATGTTCAACATCATCAATGAAAAGCCTGCCAAAGCAACAGGATAATACCTAAGAGCCATTAGGAAACCATTCAGATTCACCAGTGTCCTGCATTAGACCACCATTATTGGTCCCCCATCCTTGCAGAGGCTTTGAAAATGCAGCTACACTGTTGATTTGATGTAGTTTGATGCCACATTACCTGCCATGACTCAATGCTATGGAAACCTGGAATTCATAGTTTGGTGTGGCGCCAGCACTTGTTGGCAGGGAAGCCTAAAAACATTGTAAAATTACAACTCCAATGTTTATATAGCATTAATACTGAAGTAGATGCACCCTGAGTCCCATCACCAGTTAGAGATCAGTCCATGACAATATAGCTATAGCAAGTTCCTGCATTTCCAGATCACCATCATCATGTCTACAGAAAACAAGGTCTAGGGTGTACCCAACCAAATCTCTATCATTCTAACCAGACTGGCATGCTCATCCATTTTCAGGTTACTGAACCATTCAGCAACTGGTACACCAGCATTTTCAATTCTGAAGACAGTCACAGGCTGTCTTCCTAGGCTATTTTTAATTGGGCAACAGTTTGAAGGCAACCAACACCCTATTGTGATCCCTTCCCATAAAGCAACACAACTATCTTCCATTTCCATAAATGCCCCTTCCCGGTATGACGAATACTTGTATTATAAAAGGAGAATCTGAGAACAACATGTCATCTGATATGTTGAAACATGATCTTTTAAAAAAGAAAACACATGTCAGTGCTGTCACCTTGCAACAATGTGAACTGTATACATTTGAAGACTTTTCTTTCGGCACTGTGCATTCACACTGACAAGATGTCTTATTACAACTATATTGTATAACAACAAAAGGAAGAGATTATCTTCAAGAAGTAAAACATAGACTAGTGATGGGTGGAGGTTTTCAAATTAAATGCCAGACACTAATGCCAGCCAAATGAAGAAACTGGGGTGTTTTGCACTTTCCATTCCTGTGTCTAATACCATTAGTGAGGGAGTTTTCAGTTAATGGCACAATTGTGGATGAATAGCATAAACTGAGCTGCAAGTGAAACTGATCATTGAGTTCTGTGAAGTTTCTATATCTCTTTTAAATGGAACCTAGGTCTGTTAAAAATAGCAAAAGACCATGTCAAATATAAATGTAAAAAGTAGGAACTTGAGAACAATCCAACCCAATATTTAAGTTTTAAAAAACCAAAATAACATATCTAGTCCAAAGGTGCCATGTTGGCCACTATCCACAGAGAAAGAGGACGGAAGAAACTTAAGAGGGTAAAATAAAAGTCCTCTATTGGTGGTAGTTTTTACTCTTTATTTTTCTTTTTTTTATTAAAAAAAACTATTTTAAAGAGTGACATACAGAAAAAAGCAGAAAACACTGATGGAAGAAAACACAAAACAAAAATAATATAAACAAATTAAATAAAATGATGTGTGCTTTTGCGCCTCTAAAGAACTACTTTTCCAAGTATGAATGTGTTAAAGCACTGAGCTACTGAACTTGCAAACTGAAAGGTCCCAGGTTCAAATCCCGGGAGCGGAGTGAGTGCCCGCTGTTAGCTCCAGCTTCTGCCAACCTAGCAGTTCAAAAACATGCCAATATGAGTAGATCAATAGGTACCGCTCCGGCGGGAAGGTAACAGCGCTCCATGCAGTCATGCCGGCCACATGATCTTGGAGGTGTCTACGGACAACGCCGGCTCTTCGGCTTAGAAATGGAGATGAGCACCAACCCCCAGAGTCAGACATGACTAGACTTAACGTCAGGGGAAACCTTTACCTATCCAATTAAGAGATAAACATGGCTCCATGTATTTAGACAGATAAAGCAACATATAGAAATCTGGTTGTAGTGGGGGACAGTACTTCAGGAATTCCATCAGCCAAAGTTGTACAAGTGTTTTTGGGTACAGCCAGGCTTAAGGCCCTGTGTAGTCTTCAATATATATATTTAAATAATCATATTTATGACTACACAGGACTTTGACCCTTCTTGCTTTACCCTCTTTATTTAATTCTGAAATCCATGCAATCAACTCACATTGATCAGTTTATAAACATGTGGACAATTCTTGGAAAGTAGCAAGTTGACATCAGAATTTAAAGTAAATATTTAATTCAGAGAGATTTAACACATTATTTTGGCAGAAGGTCTTTGCATCTGTGCTTCTCCTATATCCTTCATCTTTAATTTTCCTGCTTTTGTAAGAAATGTGACTACCTATGTATCTGTTTGAACTAATAACCAGGTTAACAAATTCTCCTTAGTTGTCACTGCAGCAATATAGAAACAGCTTGTATTTTTAAGATACTGTCCAGGAGAAACTGCATTTTATACAATCTTACTAGTTACAAAAAAGACCTAACAAATGTTCTGATGCAAAAGTATGCATAAGCCTCTAAACATAGCAACTACTTAAAACTCAAATAAGTCTCTCTAGTATTGCCAGTGCCATCCTGAATAATACAATAACTCAGAAATGACAGAATAAATAAACTTTTCTTACCAGAGTTATTGTGATATTCTTCCAAAAATGTCCTGGCATTATTGTTAAATTCCACATCAAATGGAAGACATGTGTTAATTCCAATATTTAAAAAGTGTAAATATGGTCAAATTCTGAAGGATATATCCAAAAAGAAGAGTAAAAACAGAAGATACCAGACACTAATGGCAGCCAAATGAAGAAACTGGGGTGTTTTGCACTTTCCATTCCTGTGTCTAATACCATTAGTGTCCTGATTTTTGACAACAACTCCAATTGGGCCTTATTTTTTCCTTTGTACCAAATCGAGTTTTGTTGTATCAATAACCCTCTAATTACTGCTTTACCAGCCTCCCAAACCATTCCCGCCTTCATTCCTTCTTTAACATTGTTCTTAAAGTAATTATTTATTCCCATTCTAATTTTTTCCCTATGTGACTTGATTTTCAAAATATAATCATTCATTCTCCAGGCTCTGTTTCTTTTGTATCCCACTCTTAATTTCATTAATATCGGATTATGGGCGGCTAATACTCTAGGTAATAACCCGATCTTCTCTGTTTTATCCACTAGTTTCTTAGTGCCAAATATCAGGTCAGTTACTGAGGATGTGCCATGTTTATGTGAATAGTATGAATACTCTTTCCTTGTTGGATTGTGGACCCTCCAGATATCATAGTCTTTTTTGAAAAATAACGTATCTTGTATTAATTCACCGTACAGACACATTTCTTAGTAAAGTTCAGTTACAGATAGGATGTAGCTTCTTCTCTGTGTTGAGAACACAGGGTATCAGTCTTTATCAACAGTTTATAGTCTTTAGTATGGTTGTACTCACTGAAGTCCATAAATAAATATTGAAGTCTCTAAACTGACTTCTCCACTAAATTCCAAACACCAACTTGTATGCATCCACCTCCTCTGAGGTCTAAACAGATACATCTGTTCCCAACAAAATCCAAACAGGTACAGAATATAAAATAGAGTCTTGAATCTGCACATGCTCAGTATAATGTCAATAACTCCTCCCACACCAAAGAGTCAAATCAACATACAGTAGTCTCACTTATCCAACCTTCGCTTATCCAACATTCTGTATTATCCAACACAGTCTGCCTTTTAGTAGTCAATGTTTTTGTAGTCAATGTTTTCAATACATTGCGATATTTTGGTGCTAAATTCATACATACAATAATTATTACATAACATTACTGTGTATTGAACTGCTTTTTCTGTCAGTTTATTGCAAAACATGATGTTTTGGTGCTTAGTTTGTAAAATCATAATGTAGGGGTTCCCACCACCTTAGGCTGTTAGGAAATGTGGGAGTTGGAGTCCAAAACACCTGGAGGGCCAAAGTTTGCCCATGCCTGGTTTAGGGGCACTGTAATAAAGTTTTTGATAATATCATTGTAGTAAGGCTTTGTCAATGGCCAAATATTTGGTCACTAGGAAGAAATCAGACTGCCAGGGTGGCCAGGCTGCCTCCATAGCTGCTGCAGCCCCTTCCCAATATCCTTACTACATTGCCCATGATGGATCTAGGCTTAATAGGGGCTCATACCTTCCCAATTAAGCCTCAGACTGCCAAAGTCACCTCCATAGGAAATGCCACTAGAAGTCTATGAACTGGGAGTTGGGAGGCATGAAAATGGGTGCTATCTGGGACTGATTAGTCAAAAAAAAATCTAGCTAATTTGCCAGCAAACAAGTCAAAGGTTGAGCCTGAGGTTTCAAAGATGAACTTTAATAGTACAACAAAACAACAATTTCACATAAGAAAAAACTAAGAAAGCAAAGGAATTAGGCAGCCTAAGGCAAGTAACTTGCTCAAGAAACTGACAGCATGCAAGAGATTGTGTTTGAAGCCCTGTATCTACCAAGAGATAGAGACATGCACATATAGATAACAAACATTTTAGTCCAAACCTCCCCCTACCCCCGCAAATGAACCACACACCACATACTACCGCGTTTCCCCGAAAATAAGACAGTGTCTTATATTATTTTTTGCTCCCAAAGATGTGCTAGGTCTTATTTTCAGGGGATGTCTTATTTTTCCATGAAGAAGAATTCACATTTATTGTTGAACAAAAAAATGAACATTTATTATATACTGTACAGTAGTTGTCATCACAAACCAACATAACCAAACCAGACAAACTATGACTCCTGTCAAGAATTTCTTGTTACTACTGTATAAATATAAATAACATTTTAATATATTATTACCATTATTTCCATGTACAACTGGTATGTACAGTTACCGATCCTGCAAGTTCTGGTGTTTTGTTTGGCGGGCGCCGGGCATGATTCCAAACAAAAACTTTGCTAGGTCTTACTTTTGAGGGAGGCCTTATATTTAGCAATTCAGCAAAACCTCTGCTAGGTCTTATTTTTTGGGGATGTCTTATTTTCGGGGAAACAGGGTAAATAAACAAGATTAGCATAGTAAAACAAGAGGAGGCAAAGGTCTAGAAAAGTTGTAGATATATTTGAAAAAATGAAATGAAAACAAGTACTATTCTCAATTTTAAATGGAAAATATGGTATCAGCCAGTTCAACACAGTTACTAGTCAAGGCATATATTTACATTTAATCTCTTAATTAAGTCATCTGTGTATTAAAGACTATCCTATCAATTAAAATAATGTTTTAAAAATAATACTTGTTCATTCTTCAGGATAAACAAAATATTTATCTCAATAGTTTCTCACAAATGTTTTGACAATAGAATGTGTAAATTACCTTTAAAAGTTACCAGGAAGTTCTTGCTGCTTCATGTTCTCTCAGATTGCCATTGAAAATTGTCTTCTGTAAAAACAGAATTGCTCATCACACGAGGTCATTATTCTCAGAAGACGTGGCAACATCACTGTATGATGTCATTTTGATAAATTACAATGGTGTCCTTGATTATCTCAAATGAAGTATAATTTATTTTTTAAAAGTGATTCTCCATCACTACTAGTAAACATTACAGCATTTCTGGGAAGCATTTATATACTGCCAATAACCTCAGCAATCAACATTAGGGAGTTGGGGACCCATAAAAATGGATGAATTAGCTGTGGCCCAAGTAGTTTTCAATTCTGCAATAACTATTGGTCTGAAATAGTGGGATACTGAGAGAATCCTTCCCCATTGTTCTTTCAAGAGTAGTACAAGTAAATTACTTGTCACATATCAATTCAAACTAAGCAGGATGCTGAATTATATTGTGGATCTTAGATAGCTAGGAAATTATCTTCAGATACTTTTCATTAGACATTTATTTGCCTTTACATCATCCAACAAGCCATACCCAGAGTTCTATGTACAAATGCCTACCCTCTGAATTTCCAGTAATTATTACTGTTCAGGTTCTAAACTGCTGTTGCTATTGTTTTATGTTGTTTTATGCGGCTATAATGTTTTGATTTTACTGATCTATGCTTTAATCTATGCTTTAGGAGCCCCAGTGGCGAAGTGTGTTAAAGCACTGAGCTGCTGAACTTGCAGACCAAAAGGTCCCAGGTTCAAATCCCGGGAGCGGAGTGAGCGCCCGCTGTTAGCTCCAGCTTCTGCCAACCTACCAGTTCGAAAACATGCTAATGTGAGTAGATCAATAGGTACCGCTCCGGCGGGAAGGTAACGGCGCTCCATGCAGTCATGCCGGCCACATGATCTTGGAGATATCTACGGACAATGCCGGCTCTTCGGCTTAGAAACGGAGATGAACACCAACCCCCAGACTCAGACATGACTGGACTTAACATCAGGGGAAACCTTTACCTTTTTTATGCTTTAATCTATGGTGATTGGGCTTATCCCCATGTGAGCTGCCCTGAGTCCCTTTGGGTAAATGAAGGAGGGATACAAAAATAAAGTTGTTGTTGTTGTTGTTGTTGTTACCTCTTCCAGCATCAATCCAGAAAGATTGGTAAAGTGAAACTCCTTGCTGGGGGGGGGGGGGGGGAGGGGGGAGGAGGCACATACAAGTTGAATGCCTAAATCCAAAATACATGGGAGCAGAAATATTTTGGATTTCCCCCCAGATTTTGAAACATGCATATACAGTAGAGTCTCACTTATCCAACATAAATGGGTTGGCAGGACATTGGATAAGCAAATATGTTGGATAATAAGGAGAGATTAAGAAAAAGCCTATTAAACATCAAAATAGGTTATGATTTTACAAATTAAGCACCAAAACTTCATGTTATACAACAAATTTGACAGAAAAAGTAGTTCATTACACATTAATGCTATGTAGTAATTACTATATTTACAAATTTAGCATCAAAATATCACGATATATTGCAAACATTGACTACAAAAATGCGTTGGATAATCCAGAACGTTGGACAAGTGAGTGTTGGATAAGTGAGACTCTACGGTATTTATATAATGAGATTCCTTGGAGGTGGGACCCAAGTCCAAACACAAAATTAATGTTTCATATACACTATATATGCATAGCCCAAAGTTAATATTATACAGTTTTTCTAATAATTTTGTGCGGGAAACAAAGTTTTTCATCCATTCAAGCCATTAGAAAGCAAAAGTGTCATACTCACAGCCACCTATGTGGACAATTTCAAATTTTGAAGTATTTTAAATTTCTGAATGTTCAACCTGTATCGAAAACAATATGGAGTTTGCAAAAGGACATGGAAGAGACAGCGCAAACGTGGGTTGGGTGAGATCCAAACTGGTTGGGTGAGATCCAAACTGAATTGTTTGGCCTTACCATAAGACTTTGCATGTAGCATGAGCTCAACTGTGCTCATTGCCCTGATAACACAGTCTCCTTGGCATAGTGGCAGCATCATTTTGTATGGGTACTTTTCCTTGATACTGGGAAACTGGACAGCATCAGAGAGAGATTGGATTGAGCCAAGTATTGGGCAGTTCTAGTTTTGATTCAGTCCTGTTTCAACCCACAAGGAACCTGGAAGTGATCCAGAGCTTCATCTTCCAGCAAAACAACAATCTTAAATACCTAGTCAGAGTAACAGTGAGATGGTTTGAAAAATAGATCCTGAATGTCTTAGTATGACCATGTCAAAGCCCAGACCATAATCCAAGAAAGTTGCTGTTTGCCAATGACCCTCACTCAATCTGAGAGATCAGGAGAAATTTGGCATGGAAAAATTGACAAAAACTCAAGAATCCAGATGTGACACTCATAGAGATGTATCCAAGATAACTTGTAGCTCTAATTGCTGCCAAGGTGCTTTGATCCAATTGTGAAAGTCCAGTTTAACCCTCTGATGGTATCTCTAGCAGAATAGACTAGAACAGTGGTTCTCAACCTATGAGTCCCCATATGTGTTGGCTTCCAACTACCAGAAATACTAACAGCTGGTAAACTGGCTGGGATTTTTGGGAGTTGTAGGCCAAAACACCTGGGGACCTACAGGTTGAGAACCACTGGACTAGAGCAAGACTTCTTGATATTTTCCTACCCATAACCCTTTTCCCCCAAGAAAACTTTATGTGATCCCAGGTATACAGGTATAAATATCAAATATTTACTGATACCAAGGCAGTGGAACTGTCTGCCTTGGAGTGTGGTGGAGGCCCCCTCTTTGGAGACTTTTAATCAGAGACTAGATGGTCATCTGTCAGGGGTACCTTGTGCTTTTCTTGCATGGCAGAGGGTTGGACTAGATGGCCCATGTGGTCTCTTCCAACTCTATGATTCTCTAATTCTACAAGATCAAATTTGGGCTTTTTACTTAGCTTCTTTTTGTCTGAATGAAAATCTTTTAGAGATGTTCACAGTACTGAATATCTTGTGTATCTCAAACAAAGACAATCCCAGTTAAATCATCTCAGTTCTAAGTTGAAACAAAATAAAATGAGCAAAAGTCCAGGGGGTGAATGCTTCTGAAAGATAGGGCTAATCGACACTGTAGAATTAATGCAGTTCGACACCATTTTAACTGCCATGGAATCCTCGGAGTTGTCGTTTTACAAAGTCTTTAGCTTTTTGTGCCAAAGAGTGCTGGTACCTCACCAAACTATGGACCAATCCCAATATTCCTTAGCACTGAGCCATGCCAGCTAAAATGGTATTGAACTGCATTAATTCAGTAGTGTAGATGCACCTGTACTGTGGTTTTTACAATATAAATCACTATACATATCAGGACAAAATAATGTGATTAAGCAACACATTTAATTGAGTTCCACTTGATAAAGACATGCAAGATTGGAACAACAGTAATAATAATAATAATAATAATAATAATAATAATAATAATAACTTTATTTTTATACCCCGCCCCATCTCCCCGAAGGGACTCAGAGCGGCTTACATGGGGCCTTGCCCGATAAAACAATCAAATAACAAAACACAGCAATAAAATAGTTATCCAATAAAAACATCAATTACAGTAAAAACAATTGTTAAAATCAACATAAAACATACAATATTAACACTGGAGACTAATTCATAGAACCCAGGCAAAGTGCAACATGTGCCGAAATGGGCCGAAATGGGGAAGGTAATTTCACAGTTGAAATTGACAAAGTGCAATATAGCATTGGCAACACCTCGAGAATGGGGCTATTATAAAAAGGGCAGATAGATCAGTCCGACACCAAATTAAGTATCAAAGGCCTTTTGAAAGAGCCAGGTTTTTAAGCTCCTACGGAAGGAGAGGAGGGTAGGGGCCTGCCTGATCTCTCTAGGAAGCGAGTTCCAAAGCCGGGGGGCCACGACGGAGAAGGCCCTCTCTCTCGTCCCCACCAACCGCGACTGCGAGGGTGGTGGGAGCAAGAGAAGGGCCTCCCCCAATGAGCGAAGAGAACGTGCGGGTTCGTAGGGGGAGATGCGGTCTCTAAGGTAGGTGGGTCCCAAACCGTTTAGGGCTTTGTAGGTGATAACCTGCACCTTGAATTGGGCCCGGAAAGTAAATGGCAGCCAGTGAAGCTCCTTAAACAGTAGCAGGTTAATGTATCAGATCTGGGGTACTACATAACTTTAGAACCAGTATTCCACTTTTATTCTCGATAAGAATTCTCAATGTCCCTGCCTCAATGGCCAATCCTAGGATTCTGCAGGATAGAGCCATGGCTATTACATAGTTGTGTATGATAAATGGGCACCTTTATGATCATCTTAGCTTTGGACAAGGCAGTGGATACATATTTTCATGAATAAATAATAAGTATGTGTGCCTTTCTAACATTTCAAGAAGTTTCCACAAATACTAGAATTAAAACTAGACCTGTCCTTTCAGCTAACAGGGACACGTAAAGGGATTGATAACCCATTTACCCTACCCCCATATGACTTTTAAAAACAAAATATTTTTAATAAGGTTGCACATAAAACAAAGTTGGTCTACAGTGAACTCTAAGAGTATAAAGTTCTCAATATCTCAACCATGCATATATATATATATATATATATACACACACACACACACACACACACACACACACACACACACACATATATATATATATATATATACATAGATACATACATACATACATTTATGTGGCTTAGATAGTGAAGCCATATGTGTGTATATCAATGGTTCTCAACCTGGGGTCCTCTGATGTTTTTGACCTACAACCCCCAGAAATCCCAGCCAGTTTACCAGCTGTCAGGATTTCTGGGAGTAGAAGGTGAAAAACATCTGGGACCCCCCCCCCCCCGGGTTGAGAATCACTGGTGTATACATATAATTGGGATAAGGGATCCTAGAAATACATATGGTGTGTGTGTGTGTGTGTGTGTATATATATATATATATATACACATACATACACACACACACACACACATACACTAGCTGTGCCCAGCCACGCATTGCTGTGGCTTATGGGAATCATTTGTTGACCAGGTAGAATAGTAGTGAATAGCCTTGCAGCCTCAAAGCCTGGCTGTTTTCTTCTTATGTGAATCCTTGTTTGGTGAGTTGGAATACAATGGAATAAGCTTGCTGTTTGATGGGCTGGGACCTTGTGTTCTAGGGGAATGGTTTTTTGGCCAATATGAATTGCACTGAATAGCCTTGCTGCTTGCAAGCCTGGCCGCTTTCTACCTTGTGGAATTCTTGGTTGGCCAGGTTGAAAAGCAATTAATAGTCTCGGTGTGGCAAGTATGAATGCTGCAATTAGCCACCTTGATTAACATTTAATGGCCTTGCAGGTTCAAACCCTGCCTGCTTCCTGCCTGGGGGAATTTATTTATTTATTTATTTATTTTCATCATTTTTATCCCGCCTTTCTCACCCGAGGGGACTCAAGGCGGCTTACAACAACTGGCAAAATTCAATGCCAAACAAAATCAATAAAAACCACCAACAAATTTAAAACCATTAGCAATAATCAATAAAAATACATTATACAAACATTAAAACATATAAATTACTTAATTCCATTCTTCCACAAACCTTGCACATAGACCTTAGTTCAGACCGTGTCAATATAATGCTTACTCATTAAATGCTTGTGCACAAAGCCATGTCTTTACGCTCTTCCTGAAGCCCAGAAGAGTCGGGGCCTGCCGGATGTTACTGGGGAGGGCGTTCCACAGCTAAGGAGCCACCACTGAGAAGGCCTTGTCCCACAATCCTACCAGCCGCGTCTGTGAGGCAGGTGAGACCGAGAGTAGGGCCTCTCCCGACAATCTTAGCATTCTTAATGGTTCATAGGAGGGGATACGTTCGGACAGGTAAGTTGGACCAGAACCGTTTAGGGCTTTGTAGGTCAAAACCAGTACTTTGTGTCCTGCATGGCAGAATTGGGTTGGACTGGATGGCTTTTAGGGGTGTCTCCTAACTGTCTGATGCTATGATTCGATGTGTATTATTATTGTGCAGATATTGGATGGGCACCTGTCAGGAGTGGTTGGATTGTGTCCTCCTGCATGATATAAGGAAGTTGAACTGGATGATGCTTAGGGGTATCTGCTAACCTTAGGATTGTATGATATTCTTATTCTTATTGAGAGGCTGGCTGGCCATCTGTTGGGAATGCTTGGATTGTATCGTCCAATGGCAGAGTTGGGTTGGACTGGATGGCCTTTAGGGGTCTCTCCTAACTGTCTGATTCTATGATTCGATTTGTATTACTACTGTGCAGATCTTGAATGGCCATCTGTCAGGAGTGCCTGGTTTGTGTCGTCCTGCATGGTAGAAGGAAATTGAACTGGATGATCCTTACGGGTGTCTCCTAACCTTATGATTGTATGATCTTCTTCTTCTTCTTCTTCTTCTTCTTCTTCTTCTTATTATTATTATTATTATTGAGAGGCTGGGTGGCCATCTGTTGGGCGTGCTTGGATTGTGTCCTCCAGGGCAGAACTGGGTTGGACTGGATTACCATAGTAATTATTTCATATTACAGTAGAATCTCACTTATCTAACATTCGCTTATCAAGTGTTCTGGATTATCCAACGCAGTCTGCCTTTTAGTAGTCAATGTTTTTGTAGTCAATGTTTTAAATTCATTGTGATATTTTGGTGGTAAATTTATAAATACAGTAATTACAACATAGCATTACTGAGCATTGAACTACTTTTTCTGTCAAATTTGTTGTATAACATGATGATTGGTGCTTAATTTGTATAATCATTACCTAATTTGATGTTTAATTGGCTTTTCCTGAATCCCTTCTTATTATCCAACATATTCACTTATCCAACATTCTGCCGGTCTGTTTATGTTGGATAAGTGAGACTCTACTGTGTATTGATAATCTTATATTATCTTCTTACAACTGGATTATATGAGGCCCCTTCTACACAGCTGTATAAAATGCACACTGAAGTGAATTATCTGACAGTGTAGACTCAAGATAATCCAGTTCAAAGCAGATAATATAAGATTATAAATGGGTAATACAGCTGTGTGGAAGGGCCTTGAGTCTACACTGCCATATAATCCAGTTAAAATCAGATAATCTGTATCTTATAGGCAGTGTGGAAGAGGTCTGAGCCCTAACTGTGCCTGTACCCTGGGCTGAGTAGGTTGCTAGGAGACCAAGTGGGCAGAGTTTAGCCTTGTAACTGGCAGCAATTGGATAAAAAACAATTATTCCTTTCCCTGTAATTAGGACTTTATTTTTCTTTTCTTTTTGTTGTATGAACGTAGAGGCATGGATGAGGGGTTGTGTTGCCAAGTTTAGTGTTTCTGGGATGTGTAGTTTTGTTTTGTCCTAGGCCGAAATTTTTTATCCTTTTATATATATAGATATATATATACACACACAAACACACACACACATGCACATACATACACATACACATACAGGAGAGGGAGGGGGGAAGGAGAGTATATTGAGCATTTCTTATTCCAATCATGTTGCATGATTGAGCATCTCTTACCAGATATCCCAAATCTGGAAATGTATATATGTATGAATGAATAAATTTTATTGTGATGGCCACAGACTAGGAGTACAAACAATTAAAACATTAAAATCAGAGTATTTCTTAAAAGAAATAAATGATTCAAAACATTAAAGGCAGAAAGTCCCCAATACGGAGTGGTCTCAATTGGCTCTTATAAAATCTACAGGCATAAACACTAAACTGGGTATATATGTATGTATGTGGATGTATATATAGAGAGAGAGAGAAAGAGAGAGGGAGAGAGAGAGAATGTTGCACATCCCTTATCCAGATACCATATACACACACAGGCAAGATGTATATTCAAGCATCTCTTATCCAGATATCCATAATCTAAAACTGTATATGTTTGCGCATCCCTCATCCCAGTGGTTCTCAACCTGTGGGTCCCAAGATGTTTTGGCCTTCAACTCCCAGAAATCCTAACAGCTGGTAAACTGGCTGGGATTCCTGGGAGTTGTAGGCCAAAACACCTGGGGACCCACAGGTTGAGAACTGCTGCCTTATCCTAATATCCAATATTTGAAAATGTGTGTATATTGTGTGTATGTGGTGTATGTTGAGCATCCCTTATCACTTAGTCACCTAAGATGATCTGTTCCTCAGCTCTTGCGCAGAACACATTTTCCCTAATAGTCTCCACTCCAATGTATTTCAAGAACGAGTAGACCAGTGTGCCATTGTACGACCCCTTATCACAACACACACACACACACACACACACACACACACACACATGAATGAGCATCCCATACCCTGAAACCCCATATGCTGTATGGTGTACACTGAGCATCCCTTATCCTTATACAGTGTTCCCTCACCTATTGCGGGGGTTACGTCCAGGACCACCCGCAATAAGTGAAAATCCGCGAAGTAGCAGCACTATATTTATTTTAATATTTACACATTATATTAGCAGTTAGGTGGCCTTTCTCCCCTTCACAAGCCTTCTTCCTGTGCTGCTTCTTGGCAGCCTCCTCTCTGGCACCTGCTAGTTTCCCTTTTGTGCATGTGCCTCCCTCTCATCGGCATCTAGAGTGGCCTGGCTGGACGCCAAGGAGAGGGAGGGTGCATGCGCAAAAGGGAAATTGGCAGGCACCGCCGCTCAGAAAAAAACTGCAAAGCAGTGAGGGAGCAAAAAGGAAACTGCAAAATAGGGAGGGAACACTGTACCTGTGTGTGTGCTTGTATATATATAGGTAAAGGTAAAGGCTGCATGGAGTGCTGTTACCTTCCCGCAGAAGCGGTACCTATTGATCTACTCACATTTGCATGTTTTCGAACTGCTAGGTTGGCAGAAGCTGGGGCTAATAGCGGGAGCTCACTCCACTCCCCAGATTTGAACCGTCAACCTTTCCGTCAGCAAGTTCAGCAGCTCAGCAGGTTAATCTGCTCCACCACCACGGGCCCCGGGTGTGTGTGTGTGTATATATATACACACACACACACACACACAAATATACATGGGCTATATATGAGCAATTTCAGGGTTATTTATGTGTGTGAGTATATATATGTGTGTGTGTGTATATAAATACTATATATATTCTCTCATACAACCCATGTATATGTGTGTGCTATATATAATTTTTTTTTATTGTGTTTGTGTGTGTGATAGCACACATACATATACATCATCCACACAGGTATATATGGATATGGGATGCTCAATGTATATATATCTATAGATAGATAGACAGACACACACACACACTCTCTCTCATACACACACAGTCTTCCAATAAAGACACATAGATCTATGGACACACCCATCCTTCCTAGCCATGCATATATATATACGTATTCCTTCCTAAAATTCCTTGTCAAAACGCACCCCTGACCCTCAATACTTGTGGGGTTTTGCTCAAACTCGCCCACCGAGGCTTCTCCTCCTCCGGGTGCCTGTCTGTGTTCTGGGCCCAATCCATTCCAAGGCTCCTTTCTTCTCCGCCGGGCGCCCAGGGCAGCGGCCTGGTGACAACAAGCGCCTCAGCCGCGGCCATTTTAAACCGGCGAGGGGGCGGCGGCGTAAAGGTGGCGGCTGTAGCATGAGAGAAAGAGAGAGAGGCAGGCAAAAGGGTGTCGCGCTTTGTGGGCGAGCTGGCCATCCTTGTTAGCCCCCGTTCCTGGGCGAGCCTGGAAGACAGTGAGGCGAAAGGGAGAAGAAAGGGACAGTGAGGCTAAGTGGAGAAGAAGGAGAAGAACGCCTCGCGCGGGGAAGAAGAAAGCCATTGCGAGGCGGAAAGCGCTGCTGCTGTTGCTGCTGTTTCACCCCTTCCCTCAGCAACCCCGCCTCGATTGGGGAGGCAGGCGGAGCAAGCAGAGAGGGGGAAGGAAAGCAAGCCAGCCAGCCAGCCAGCCTCTCTCGGCCTCTTCTCTTCTCTCTTTTGTTGTCCTCTCTTTTGGGGACAAAAAGGCGGCTGACGAAGAAGCCGCTGAATGTAGGCTCTTTCCTTTTCCACCACTGAGGCCTAGTCGAGTCGAGGCGCGAGGAAAAGGGAAGGCCTGAGGGAAAGGCCTAGCGGCTGCGCTGCGGCCTGGACTCTACTCATCGTCATAACAGTATTGTATGCCTTGAAAATCAAGCAAGCCCCATCGTCGGCGGGATGGTGTAAGGAGACAGCGCCGGGTGAATGAAGATGGCCGGAGGAGGAGGAGGCGGCGGCGGCGGCAGGAGTGGCGGGGGCTGCGGGCAAAGCCACTTTCTCGAAGGTAAGCAAGGTCTATTTTATTTTTTATTTTTTTAATCGCTATTTTGTGGAAATAAGGCTTCACTCGGATGACCATGCTGTGGAATTGAACGCCACTGCGAACCGCCATGTCGCAATACCCTGGGATCCGTAGTTTTGCAAGGCCCGGAGCCTTCTCTGCCAAAGGGCCGGGGTTTCACCAAACTACAACGCCCAGGCTTCCGATGCCTCGAACCATGGCAGTTAAAGTGGTGCCAAACTGCATTAATTCTGTTCAAAAAAGAAAGAAAAAGGATCAATTCAGAATAAGTCCAAAATGCAGTCTATGGGGCCCATCCACACAGCCCTATATCCCAGAATATCAAGGCAGAAAATCCCACATCTGTTTTGAACTGGGTTATCTGAGTCCACACTCAGATACTGTGGGATTTTCTTCCTTGATATTCTGGGATATAGGGCTGTGTGGAAGGGCCCCCAGTCTTCTCTATTATAACTTGAGCTTCAGTGTGGATAGCAAACTCTTGTGGCTTGTTCTTGGCCTTGCAGCGTTTCTGATGTCTGTGGTGGAGTATCCATTGGCCTGTAGAGCCCAGTTTAGGTGGTTCAGTTCACCTTGAAGGAGGTCTGCCAGGGCTTTAATTGTGTTTCTTTTTTTGACTTGGGTAATGGTTGGAGCTTTTATGTAGGTATCTATCCATGTGTGTAGGTTTTCTGTAAACTATGTGGCCCAATTATTGATTGAGTTTGCAGATGACCAGGACATCTAGAAATTGCAGCTTTTTAATTTTCTTTTTCCATGGTGAATTGGATGTTTTGGTGGAAGCTGTCGATGTGGTCCAGAAACTTACTTAGTTCTTCTTCTCCATGGCTCCAAATAGTGAAAAACTCCAACCATTGCCCAAATCAAAAAAAGAAGCACAATTAAAACCCTGGCAGACCCTGCACAAAGAATCTGCGAACCTCACCTCCTCTAAGGTGAACTGAACCACCTAAACTGGGCTCTACAGGCCAATGGATACTCCACCATAGACATCAGAAGAACTACAAGCCATGAGAGTAAAGATAAAGATCCAGAGGAAAAGTGTTCCTACAATACATCAAGGGAACCACTGACTGCATAGGGAAGCCAATGAAGAAACACAGCCTACAAACAATCTACAGACTCACTAAGAAAATCCAACAAATGCTATGTTCAGCAAAGGACGAGAGGGATCTTCTCATCTCTGCAGGAGTCTACGGTATACCATGCAGCTGTGAACAAGAAACCACCAAATGCAGCATTGCCAAATCATGAATCAAGGAACATGAAAGGCAGTGCAGACTAACTCAACCAGAGAAGTCAGCCATCGCAGAGCACTTGATGAACCAACCTGGACACAGCATATTATTTGAGAACACGGAAATGCTGAACCACTTTGACAACCACTATGTCAGACTACACAGAGAAGCCATTGAATTCGATAAGCATGTGGACAATTTCAACAGAAAGGAGGAAACCATGAAAATGAACAAAATCTGGCTACCAGCATTTAAAAAAACCTAAAATCAGAACAGTAAATAAGGAACAACACTCTGAAAACAGAGGAATTCCAGACATGAATCAATTAGGGGCAGCGAACACCTCTGAACAAAAGATTCCCCCAGGCAGGAAGAAGCTAGGACATGAATCTGGCAGGGCCATTAATGCTAATCAAGGAGATTAATTAAAATATTCACATTGGCCTCCAACAGACAAGAGTTCTCCCACCCTAGAGCTTCCACAGATATATAAACCTTCCTTGCTTAGCTTTTCCCCAATATATCTCACAATCTCTGAGGATGTCTGCCATAGATGTGGGCAAAATGTCAGGAGCGAATGCTTCTGGAACATGGCCACACAGCCCGGAAAACACACAACAACCCTGTGATTCTGACCATGAAAGCCTTCGACAACACATTGAACACTCAGAAAATGGGAATTCCAGTCATGAATCAATCAGGGACTTCTAAGACCTCCCGACAAAGGATACCTCTAGGCAGGAAGCAGCCAGGCTCTGAAGCTGCAAGGCTGTTAAATGCTAATCAAGGTGGTCAGTTGCAACATTTACACTTGCCTCCGGGAGACATGAGCTCTTTCTCCCACCCTGGATATTCCACAGATATATAAACCCCACTTGCCTAGTTTCCAACAGACCTCATAACCTCTGAGGATGCCTGCCATAGATGTGGGCGAAACATCAGGAGAGAATGCTTCTGGATCATGGCCTATAGTCTGGAAAACTCACAGCAATCCAATTCACGATAGGTCCAAAATGCAGTCTATGTCTTTTCCATTATTCCATGAGCTGCTGTGCTAATAGCAAACTGCTTACAAATGACCAGTACCTGTTTTAAGGGTGATGAAATTGAATATACAGTATCATCTTTCCCTGGGGGGTGGGAGAGATATTTTCAATATAGTTTTTGGAAGTTGTAGTGCAGGTGCAGGTTTAAGGGGAAGAAGGAGATGGGAGTCTTGAATCTTTGGATTTTAAAGAGTGGATGTTAGTAGGTGCAGGGGTTTCAAAAGAGCCTAGGCAGGCAAAGGAGGTTAATGTTTATGTTAGGACTGGATATAACAGCCATTTTCATGCTGGGCTGCTGGCCCTGGCCCACAAAGGTGGACTGTCCTCCATCCTTTTCCTTAACTCCTTCCAAATCCAGTGGACCCTTGATACCTCCTGTGGTTTTGGTCTAGGATACCCGTAGAAAACAAAACCCGTACCGTAGATGCCCAAGTCCCATTATATATAATAGCTACTACATGTTTGGAATGGACAACAAAGCCGGCCTTTGGTGGGAAATTTTCATGTCCACATCTAGTTTGAATATCTGGGTTTCTGTGAGTTTTCCGGACTGTATGGCCATGTTCCAGAATCATTCTCTCCTGACGTTTCACCCACATCTGTGGCAGGCATCCTCAGAGGTTGTGAGGTCTGTTGGAAACTAGGCAAGAGGGGTTTATATAATCTGTGGAATGCCCAGGGTGGGAGAATGAGCTCTTGTCTGTTTGAGGCAAGTGTGAATGCTGCAAATGGCTAGATGGATTAGCATTTAATGGCCTTGCAGATTCAAAGCCTGACTGTTTCTTGCCTGAGGCAAGAATATCCTTTTTCTCTGATACCCAATACATCTTGGAAATGCGGTCATATATACTACATATATTTACCGGGAAATAAAACTTTGGAAGGTGTATGTGGGATTGTGGCCTTAACTAAGAAAAACTGCAGGAATGTATATGAAGAGTAAAAAGTTTGCTGTTAAGTTCAAACACAAATAAGCTGAGATAATTTAATTTCTTTTTATAATATAAAGATTTTAATGAGTTAGGCAAGCTCCCTTAATAATAATGAAATGTATTCTTTCCCAGTCACGTCTGTGAAGGCATTCAAACAACTGCACATGTTTTATAATAGTATGCATTTATACAGCAGATGTATTTTCTCTCTAATTACTGATAATTATTTTGTGTATATTATTTTGAATAATATTTTCCTTGAAATTTGATAGTGTGATTTCATTACAGTAGTTCAGTTAATAAGATCAAGAAAAATCTGGACAGATACTTATATTCAACATTTTCTGCAGAAAGATCTTTGCAGGAAGACACTGCTTTGTCATGGTTTGCAAAAATGAGTGGCCTTTTTTCTGTCACATATCTTTGTAATTGATTTAGTGATAATGCCCAGTGTATTATTAGTGTATTTCCTTATTTTCATTTAAAGTGCGAAGGATCTGCTTGAGATGATGTAACAGCATAGTGCCAGAAAAATAACAGTGCATAATTGAAGCAAGTTGAAAGTAAAGGTTTAAGCTTGACTCACAATGCAATAACCCACACTGATGGCTGATCCACATGGAAAGCTATCTGTATCATATGATTGTTTTGGTGTTGCGGCAATTCAATTACATTGTAAAAGTTAGTTATCCCAAATGAGACTAATGATACTGGGGTGAAAATTGTTGCAATAGTGTGTGGAGGTGTTTTCACACATAATTGCTGTTTGGTGTAGAAGTCTTTTTGCAGGTTTGTTCCTGATGTGATTCACAAATCTGCCTGCACGTGTGAATTACGTCTATAACTCCATGTTAAATTATATACCATCAAAGAGTGGCTAGGAAAACAAAGCTGTTGCCAGTGCAATCAGCATTAGTAGATTTATTTTCAGGATAAAAGGTTACAAGAGAGCATCAACCTACATTGACATTTAGAGAGAGAGAAATGAACCTACTCTTTACACTGGTTTATGTGCTCATCCTTTCCTCCTGTAAAACCACAAAGATTTCAGAAGCTTATGTATCTGTTTTGCTGTGTCATCTAAACCTGGCTAACTAAATATAATGTTTAGTATGTTTCACTTGAGGTAAACCAATTTTAAACTATGTTTCACTTTAGGTAAGCTACTTTAAACTTTGGCTTATGTAGGCAATGGGTTTAAGTTAATCATACCTAGGATTAGCAGAGGTTCCAGGTTTGCTTATGTCAAACTGTGTTTCAGAAGTGAAAATGAAGTATTTTAAACCTCATTGTGATAATGGAGGAGGAAAACATAAACATATAAGAATCATACATCTCTCTCCAAATCATAATTTAATGTGATGGGCAATTATAATCACTGTGGTAAATATTTATATTTATTGTGGTACGGTAAGGTCCTGTAATGCTCTTGGCATACAGTATTTAGAATTCATGCCAGGTACCATCTGACTTGACTTGTCAATTTTGAGTCCTGCATTTGTGAAGTGATTTTGAAGCTTTTCTTTCAACTGATCTTGATTTTGCTATATGGTGAGCACTATGCTGATTTCATAGATCCTCAGGTTCTCTTTGGCCCTCATTTGAGCTGTTCACCTCATTTATGTAAGGGATACCATTTTCCTATGCCATTGTATGTAATGGGACTTGAGTATCCACAGAATTCAGTCTCCACAGGGGTCATGGAACCTAACCCCATAGGATACTGAATGCTCACTGTATACTGGTGATCAGCTTGTGATAACTGGATAACAATTGTATGAGTCAGTTATGACTGTGACCATTGTACACATTTATGCAGTAGGCTGTGTCAATAGTCATTAGTCAGACAAAAATATTGGGTCTGTTTTGTTCCCCCTCCAGTATTGTTTCCAATAAATGCTGTAGCTTTCTGGCAAGAATGAATAAAAATGATTTGGAAGAGGACTTGCAATTTCAGGTGTTTTTGGGAAGTGTGGTAATAAGAACAATGAGTTCCTTCTGGTTGCTTTTCGTTCACTGATGCTTACTTTTCACCTTATTGAGAGTGCTTATTGTTGCTCTACTAGCATACACATTCTAAAGTAATTCAGTTGATCTATTCTGAAGGAATTCTGGAGCTTCTCAACAGCAGTGATTGTACCTATTTGAAGCAGAACATCTTCAACTTTTTTCTACATGGGATCTAGCAGTCTCTCAAGACTGCCTTGAAATGCTGACACAGAAGAGAAGGAAATGAATTGTCTGGCCGCCTGGAAATGAGTGCTAGTTGTATTGAAATTAACATTGGTGGCTTGCAAAACACCAAATACAGGATGAATCATATCTAGGAAAGCCAATACAGCTGTGGTGTCCATCCAGCCATCCGTGACTATATTTATATTTTATTTATATTCCATCTTTCTTTTGTATGCGGCCTCCATCTCCTCACATGGGGTCAAGCCCAGCATATCATATAACATCATAAAATGAAGAGTTAAGACAAGCATCAACGTTAAAAACTAATTAAACAAGTCATAATTTAAATAAAACATAATTAAAACAAAAATATTAAAACAATCATTTAAGGCATTAAAAGTACAGTATAGCACAACAATACGGGTGACAGTCAAACTGAGGAGAGAATGTCTATGTCAAAATAGAACATATATCCAAAAGGCAAGACAGGTAGGGAGATAAATCTGGAATGGAAGACAAACTATAAAATGACAGGGAGATTTTCAATATGGATATGAGCCAGGTTATAATGGGCTTGTCTAGTCAAAAGCACAACAAAACAGCCATGTTTTTAATAGCTTCCAGAAGGCAGAGAGGGTCAGAGCTAACCTAATCTCCCTGGGAAGGAAATTCCAGAGCCGGGGAGCTACTGCTGAGAAGGCTCTCTCCCGCGTTCCCACCAACCGCATTTGCAAAGGGGGAGGAAGCGAGAGAAGAGCCTCCCCAGAACATCATAGAGATCGCACCGGTTTGTAGGGAAAGATGCAGTCATGAAGATAGGCCAGTCCCGAACCGTTTAGGGCTTTATAGGTAAGCACCTTGAATTGGGACCGGAAACTTAATGGCAGCCAGTGGAGCTGTTTAAACAGCAGAGTTGACCTCTCCCTGTAACTACAGTAGAATCCCGGTTATCCGAGATAAAGGGGCGGGTCCAATCTGATTTAGGGAAGAGCCCTGTGATTGCTGCTGCCTAGCAACTCTCGCAGGGTGCTTCCCAAGGGGCGAGGGCTCGCTGAGGGACGTCTCCCCAGATCTCCCTCAGCCAGGCCCTTTCTGGAGGAAAGAGTTTCCTCCAGCAGTGGCCTGGCTGAGGAAAATTCGTGGCATGCTCCTCATTTCTCGGAGGGACAGCCTCGGAGGGAAACTCTTTCCTCCAGCAAGGACCTGGCCAAGGGAGATCTGGGGAGATGTACCTCAGCGAGGACTCGCCCTTTGGGAAGCACCCCACGGGTGCTGCTGCCTAGCAGCGCTCGTGGGGTGCTTCCCAAGGGGCGAGGGCTCGGCCCAGGGAAGCACCCCACGAGTGCTTCTGCAGCAGCGATCGCGGGGCGCTTCCTCCTCCCTCTCCTTGAGTTCCTTTCGCTCGAGAGAAGGAGGGGGAGGGGTGCCCCAGCGGCGCCTCGGATAATACGGAGGCTCGTTTAGCTGGAACTCTATTGTAGCTCCAGTTAACAATATGGCTGCTCATCTTTGAACTAGTTGTAGTTTCCGAGCCATCTTCAAAGGCAGCCCCACGTAGAGTGCATTACAGTAATCCATTCTAGAGGTAACTAAGGTGTGGACCACCCTAGCCAAGTCAGACTTCTCGAGATACGGTCACAGCTGGCGCACAAGCTTTAATTTAAGGCCCTCCCAGCCACTGCCGACACCTGAGCATCAAGCGTCAGCTCTGAGTCTAGGAGGACCCCCCAGACTATGGACCTGCGCCTTCAGGGGGAGTGTGACCCTGTCAAGCACAGGTTGCCACCCTATACCCCGATCAGTCGAACAACTGACCAAGAGGACCTCTGTCTTGTCAGGATTAAGTTTCAGCCTGTTAGCCCTCATTCAGTCCATCACAGCAGCCATACACTAGTCCAGGGCCCGAGGGGCTTCCTTGGAGTCCCTGATCAAACAAAGCATTAATGATTCCGACAAACCAATCTACCAATCCCACACTGGCAAGTTTAATAAGCCAGGAAGGACAAGTGTCCAGAGCGCAGGTGGTCGCCCCCATAGCCCCAAGGATCCCTCTGACATCATTGTGCTGAACAGGCTGAAATGAATCCATCAAAACCACACAAGCAGTTGCCTCGGTTATCTTTTTTGGTACTGTAACCAACCCAGCATCTAAGTCGGAGCGTATCTGAGCGATTTTCTCTGCAAAATGATGTACGAAATTGCAACATCGAGTTGCTGGGTGATCAGGAACCCCCTCCCCCTTGTGAGGATGGAGAAGCTCCCTGACCACCCGAAATACTTTGAGTGGGTAATTCTCCCATAGCATTTTAGTTCCCCATCATGTGTTGAAATGACTGCTTCTTAAACTGTTTATTTAGTTATTTGCGATATCCCGCCTTTCTCTACCCGAAGGGGACTCAAGGCAGCTTTTCATGGAAGGCAGTTATTCAATGCCTTGACAACAATACATTAAAAGACATTTAAAAAAAAATACAATTAAAACAATTAAAAACATTTAAAATCATAGTCATAATTGATCACATAATCCACAAGCATAAACTAGGCCGTTCCTATAGTCATAACATGTCAATCCATATCTGTTTGTTTATTGTACAGGTTCTCTAAAGGCTTGGTCACAGAGCCACATTTTTACTTTCTTGTGGAAAATCAAAAGGGTTCATCTAATATCCTGGGGAAAGTAGCACCGACCCAAATGCGGTCCCCTTATTTGAATGTTAGGGTAACAAAAATTTGACAGTGCTGAAGGGCTTCTGAATGCTACCCATTTATACAAATCTGTTTGCAATAATATGCAGTGTTCACAGAGGACTCTGTAGAAAATGCTTCAGCTGTACTCCACAAAAAGGAAAATCAGCCGGTTTAGCAAGCCTTGCAAAAGCTGGTTTATTATCAGTAAATGTTTGATTTTATACCATTTTATATACCCAGGTTCAATTAAACATTTCTCAGGTGGAAAGGAATTGTGAGTGGAAAAAGTTGAAAAAGTTCTGTGTTTAATCACTCTCCAGCATCATTCTTTACAAATGTGACTTGCTCATGGAACAGTTCAGGGAAAAATTGCTTGTAATAAGTTTGTAAAACTAACTTTCTGACATTCTGCTATCTTTCTTTTGGGTCCCCAAAACTTTTTGAGCTTGTGAACACCAGGCACAGAATGATGGCAGTACAGTGTTCCCTCACTACTTCGCGGTTCACTTTTCGCAGATTCGCTATTTCATGGTTTTTAATAAACTCTAAAAGACTATTATAAATAATAAAAAATTACAATTTACAGCCTAAGGAAGGGAGGAAGGAGAAGCCAAAGGGAGAGAAAAGGAGCCCAAGCGGCAACGGGAGGAGAAGGAGGCGATATAGCAACACATGATTGGTTGATAAAGACTTAAAATAGTGTATAACTACTAAAATAATGTATAAATATTAAAATAAATATAACGTCCCTACTTCACGGATTTTCACTTATTGCGGGTGGTCCTGGAACCTAACCCCAGCGATAAATGAGGGAACACTGTATTGTTGTTACATAAATACCTGATGTAGAAGATAGGGTCAGAATGCTAGGAACCACAGAAGGAGTTCATTCACTTTCTACATACAGCTGAGAGTTAATCTCGTGTATTTTTACCCCAAAGTATGTTCCACTGATTTCACTGTAGTTTATTTGTAGTAAAGTCTTTAGGATTGTAGTCAAGAGGAAGCATCTCATTAATGTATATGGACATCTTAACACAGATCATGGAAGCCTATTCTCTACAGAAATTAGAGCAAGTAATCATTTCCATTCAAACTGAATTTCACTTGTGTAGCAGTTTTATGGGGAATAAGGTACGAAACCATGTTTTTGAGGCAGTTGTTCTAAAGTACTTCTGTATGTGTATCAGTCCTTTTGTACTCAGTGGAGCAAAGAGCTGAGCCCTTAAATCTACTGTTGTTCCCAAAACAGGGTAAATATTAAATTATATTTCAGATTAAATATACATTTTTAAACTATTAACCTTTTTGTTTCTTTTATTTTTACATAGCATTGTAAAAATACAGTACAACACTGACAATTCTAATAGTTCTACCTTATTCTAATTTTATCAGTTATATAATTGTTATAATGTATTCATAAAACAAACAAAACCCCCATTAAATATACCTTCAAATAGTTATGGGATGTGGGGTGCTTCAAAAGGTGGAGGTCTCCATCTTTTAATTTCCCCTTCAAATAATATACGATACGACCTCTGTACCTGTGGTACTGGTACACAGTGTTTCATCTTCCTGCATCCAAAAAAAATATGTATTTGCTAGGAATTTTGCTAATCACATGTTTGCTGATAGCTCCACTGATTGCCAGATTGCTACCGAGCACAATTCAAAGTGCTGGCTTTGGCCTATAAAGCCCTAAATAGCCCCAGCCCAGTTTACCTGTCCGAACGCATCTCCCTCTATGAACCACTGCAGAGATTAAGATCTTCCGGGGAAGCTCTGCTCTTGGTCCCACCACCGCCACAGGCGCAATTGATGGGGACAAGAGACAGAGTCTTCTCAGTGATTGCCCCTCCGCTTGGAACTCCCTCCTTTGTGAGATTAGATCAGCCCTGTCCCTTTGGTCCCTAAAAAGATGCTAAAAACGTGACTCTGGAATCAAGCCTTTGGAACAGTGTAATAATGGCTGCAGTAGGAATTTTTATCCTGCTGACCAGTATGGCTGACTTGTGATGACTTTAAATAATTGTTTTAATGTGACGATAACTGATTTTATTGTTTATATATATTTATAGTTTATTTTATGTTCTGGCAATGAATGTTTGCCGTATGTATGTTGTTCTTTGCCCTGAATCCCCTTCGGGCTGAGAAGGACGGAATATAAATGTTTCAAATAAATAAATAATAAATAAATTTGTGAATAATAATTGTTATGCTGTGGTGTTTCAAAACCTACCCTGTTTCCCCTAAAATAAGACAGTGTCTTATATTAATTTTTGCTCCCAAGATGTGCTAGGTCTTATTTTCACAGGATGTCTTATTTTTTCATGAAGAAGAATTCACATTTATTGTTGGACAAAAAAAGAGAACATTTATTATATACTGTACAGAGTTGTCATCACAAAACAACATAACCATATATCTGCTTTGAAATGGATGATATGAGTCTAAACTGTCCTAGGAAACAGGTTTCTGAATTCACATTATCTGTTTTGAAGTGGGTGATATGAGTCTAAACTGTCACAAAATCCAGGTTTCTGAATCCAGATTATCTGCTTTGAAGCGGAGGAGGATATTTGCTTTGAAGTTAATGATATGAGTCTAAACTGTCACAAAATCCAGGTTTCTTAATCCAGATTATCTGCTTTGAAGTGGATGATATGAGTCTAAACCAGGGGTCCCCAAACTTTTTAAACCGGGGGCCAGTTCAGTGTCCCTCAGACCATTGGAGGGCCGACTATAGTTAAAAAAAAAACCTATGAACAAATTCCTAGGCACACTGCACAAATCTTATGAGCCTGCTTTTGGCTAATGAGATGCTCAGTGTCTGGTTCCATATTTGTTCCCCCAGGCAGGAAGCAGCCAGGCCTTGAAGCTGCAAGGCTTTTCAGTACTAATCAAGGTGATTAATTGCAACATTCACACTTGACTTAAGCAGACAAGAGTTCTTTCTCCCACCTGGAGATTATTCCACAGATATATAAACCCCACTTGCCTAGTTTCCAACAGACCTCACAGCCTCTGAGGATGCCTGCCATCGATGTGTGTGAAATGTCAGGAGAGAATGCTTCTGGAACATAGCCCTACAGCCCGGAAAACCCACAGCAACCCAGTGATTCCAGGCATGAAAGCCTTCAAAAACGATGTTTGTCTTTATTACTGAAGGCGCGCGCGAGGGAGGGACTTTAGGACCCAGCTCGTCCTTTTCGTCTCCTTCCTTCCTCTTCTATCAAAGCAGTAGGCAGGTGAGGGACTGTAGGAGCCTGCTCGTTCTCCTGTTTTTGCTCTCTTTTCTTCTCTTCCAAATTGGCAACAGCCTGCAGAAGCATCCCTGCAGAAGAAAAAGGAGCAACAGAAGCAGCAGCCTGGATGTACAAACGGCAGGCAGGCAAGCAAACAAGGAGCCCTTGACGAGGAAGGCACAGAGGGCTCCTTCTTGCTTGCTTGCTTGCTTGCTTGCTTGCTTGCCTGCCTGCCCTTTGTACATCCAGGCATTTCCCGTACCAGAGGGGGAAGATGGCAGTGGGGACGTGCTCCCTGCTGATGGATAAATCCAGCAAGGGCGAGTTGAGTGGGCGGGGCGGGGCCTCCCAGGGAGCTGGGGAGGGAGGGAAGGGGCTGGATGGTTGAGTTTTTCTCTTCCTTTGAGCCCCTCAGTGGCTGGCCCAGGCTAGAGCGAGAGGAAAGGGAGGGGGGGAGGGCTCCTTCCTGCTAGGTCTTACTTTCGGGGGAGGTCTTATATTTGGCCAGTCACCAAAATCTCTACTAGGTCTTACTTTATGGGGATGTCCCATTTTAGGGGAAATACGGTAGTAACTGATCATCTGTTTATAGATTACTTGCCACTACTGTAGTGACTAACTACTAATGAAAGTATAAGTGGTACAACATATTTACTAATAAAAGTATAAATGGTGCAAATGCTTGGTGATTCTGTGTTCTTTTGAATCATGTATAGAGAGGAAGATCCTTTGAAGTATTAATGTGTTCAGTATTTGTTACATTTGCCTTTACCTACACATTCAGTGAAAAATAGGATATTAGAAAACAACCAGATAGCAGAATACCATTTCCTAATTTGTTAGTGACATAGATTGTAGAAATGCTTCACAATTGAAGCTAAAAGAATTGTGAATGAGAATTAATTTTACTTGTAGAGATTGTATCAATTTGATTGCAGAAAGTAAAATAGCAGTTGTAATGTATTTGAAATACTGTTTCTGTTCTTCAACTGGTGGATAAGATGCATTAATTTAGTCCTGATATATTTTTGGCAAATGGTAGATTTGTGCGAAGCCCAAAGGAATAGATCGACAACAAATTGGATAGGATAGGATAAAAAGAAAACAGAACCATCATAGATGATAACCCCTAAAATGAAGTCTGTGTTTTGTTACGTGACTTATCGAATTACTCAACTTCAAGGGGGTGAAGTTTTTTCTGGTTTAGATATTTGTCTACCTAGCTAGCTTTCTGCAGGCAGGTGTAGTGAACTTTTGCAAATATTTGAAGCTTTTCTTGCTTCTTTTGTAAAAGAATGCAAATTCCAAAACTGCCAAACATAGTTCTGTGAAAGACATACGACTTTTTGAAAGGTTGTCGGAATGTAGTCAAGAGCTTACAAGAGGATGCAATGGACTGGATGAGGGCAAACAAATTGAAACTTAATGCAGACAAGACAGAGGTACTCCTCCTGTTCAGTCAGAAGGCAGACCAGGGAATGCAGATTCATCCTGTGCTGGATGGGGTCACACTACCCCTGAAGACACAGGTCTGCAGTTTGGGGATCATCCTAGACTTGGCATCGAACCTGGAGGCCCAGGTATTTTCGGTGACCAGAAGGGCCTTTGCACTATTAAAACTTGTGCACAACTGCAGTCATTCCTTGAGAAGCCAGATCTTGCCACAGTGGTACATACCTTAGTTACATCCTGTCAAGGTCAGACACCAGCCAATGGATGGAAATACAGTTCATAAACAACTCAAAAAAGCTCATAAAACAAACACAGGAGCTTGCAACACTTAAACTTCAGTGTGAAAAAGACATTTGAACTGAAAAAACTCCAAAAAACCAAACCGGAGTATAATCTGGATTATCCAGAGATATAATCCGGATTAAAACAAAACTGTTTAGATTCGGCTCAAAATTGCCGGATAACTTGAAGAAGGCAAAACAAACTATGGGCTGAATTCCCAAGAGTCGAAAATAAACAGAATCCCAACTGGGCTACAAAATAGAGTTTTAAGGCTCAAAACAAATAATGTCCCAAACCGGGCCAAACTTTGCCGCCGGAGGCAGCGCAAACAAACCGGAAACAAAGTAACGAAGGGCAAAGAGTTACTGCAGGGTCAGAAACCAAGCCAGTGGTCAGTAACGGAGCGTAATTGCAGAACCAGGAGTCAAACCGGAATTGGGAGCGAAGAGTAATTGCAGAGTCAGGAACGAAGCCAGCGGTCGGTAATGGAGCGTAACTGCAGAACCAGGAGTCAAACTGGAATTGGGAGCGAAGAGTAATTGCAGAGTCAGGAACGAAGCCAGCGGTCGATAATGGAGAGTAGTTACAGGCTTGAGAACGAAGCCAAGCCCGAATAGGGAGCGAATGGTAATGCCAAAACTTATGTCCAGTCCAAGGTCCAAGATGAGAAGTCGTCACAGCGAAGTCCTCGTCAATGGGTTGACACAAGTAGCCAAAACGACGGAGGCGAACTAATGCAGACAGTAATCACAATGCAGTCTAAGGAAAATCCACACAGTTCCAGCCCCCGTCGTAGAAGTAACCCGGAATAAAATCAATGCTCTCAATTTATTTACAACTTGTCTTCAGAACTCGAGCCAGGCACCACACTTCCCACAGGTTGCTCCCATTCCTCATCCGAGCTGGAACCGTCCTGCCGACGCCCAGACCTACCCGCAGCTGTGGAACTATCCCCACTCCTCCAATTAGACCACCTTGGGTCTGATCCTGAAGGATCCCACGTTTCCTCAGCGTCCCCATTACCAGTGAGCCCAGTCTCCCCATCACAACCCTCTGGAGCACGTGTCCATTCCATGCCATCCTCTTCTGCCCCGTACCACGCCCCCAACGTCCATTTCAAGCCCAACCTCCCCTTCAAAACCTTCAAATGACTCCTCATCTGTTGATTCCTCAAATATCTCTCTAAGCCTCTTTCTCTGTTAACTCCTCCAATGAGTCTTGCTCCCGAGGAGCCTTTCTTCCTGCTACTATCAGTAGTATCGTTGACCCCAGAAGGCTCATTCACAACACATCCTATCTGGATTAAGCCGCCCTGTATCCCCCTTGGGGGGTGAGAAGGGTGGGATATAAGTCTAGTAAATAAATACATAAAAAATATTGTAACACACTCTATGTGGGGCTGCCTCTGAAGAGTGCTCGGAAACTTCAGCTGGTTCAAAGAGCTGCAGCCAGGTTGCTAACAGGTTGGCTACAGGGAGCAGACAGCCCCTCTGTTGCAGCAGCTCCACTTGCTGCCAGTCTGTTTCCGGGCACAATAGAAAGTGCTGGTTATGACCTTTAAAGGGTTAAGGGAATGTTTTGGGGAACTCTTGGGAAGCAGTAATATATGCCCCCTAAACACTGGTTATTCTGGTTGGGGAGGGGGGTGACAAGGTGACAATCCCTCCTCGATGGATTGATAGGGTTGGAAACAGCAACTCGATTGGCATCCTGCTTTTCACCAAATATGCGGAACACAACCTTGTCATCACCAACACGCTCTTCCACCTGAAAAACAAAGCACAAGACATCAGCATCCCCGGTCAAAGCATTGGCACCTCTTAGACTATGTAATTACACCTGACAGAGACCGCTGCAATGTGCTCCTCACAAGAGCCAAGACAGGCAGTGGTGACTGCTGGACAGACCACAGGCTAATCCAATCCATGATGGCTGTCAAGATCACCCCCAAATGCAGACTCCAAAGAAAAAAAGATGAGGCATAAAAAGATGAACACCCAAGCCCTCCAAACAAGCCCTTCTCCAAAAACCGCTCAAGAATCATTACCCACAGAACACCCTGAAAATGTTGAGGAACATTGGAACAAACTGAAGACCTCCATCATCATAGCCTGCAAAGAAACCATTGGATATCAAACTAAGAAACATCAAGATTGGTTTGACGAAAATGACAAAGAGATCCAAGAGTTAATTGATAAGAAAAGGAAAACCTTTCAGACATGGCTGCTAAGAAAAAGATCTACGCTAGTGTAAAAGCTGAGGTCCAACCAGAGCACTCAAGAACATCTGGTGAACAAAGAAGACTGAAGAAATCCAACACTTGGCAGAAATCCATGATGCTCAGGGATTCTTTAACACCACTAAGGTCATTTACGGATCAGGAAATCATGGCATACACCCTCTATGCTCATCGGATGGAACCAAGCTTCTGAAGAACAAAAAATCAATCGCACTACATTGGAAAGAGCACTACTAAAACTTCCTGAATCACAGCTCCAATGTGGCTGAAGAGGTCCTCTCGCAAATCCTGCAACAACAAACCCCAGGTATGAGCTCGCAGCACTGCCATCAGCCAACAAAAAAATGACAAAGCCAACGGACCTGATGGGATCCCTGCTGAAGTCTTTAAAGAGGGTAAATCTGAGCTGACACAACAACTCCACCAGCTCGTTGAAATAGTGTGGGTGACCGAGAAAACCTCAACAGACTTCAAGGATGCCACCATCATCACCCTTTTCAAAAAAGGGGAAAGCCCAGACTGTGGAAACTACTGAGGTATCTCCCTTCTAATCTCCACTGGGAACATCCTTGCAAAAATCCTTGCAAACTGCCTTCTACCTGTCTCAGAACACACCCTCCCAGAATCTCAGAATGGCTTCCATCCCTCCAGAGGAACAGTGGACATGATCTTCACTGCACGGCAACTCCAAGAAAAATGCAGGGAACAAAATCAACCTGTGTACATGCCATTAATTGACCTTGCAAAGACATTCGACACAGTGAATCGCAGTGCTCTGTGGACTATTCTCCAAAGAGTTGGGTGCCCTGACAAATTTGTGAACATCCTGCAGCTCTTCCACAATGACATGATGGCAACAGTCTTGGACAGCAGTGGCTCCCAAAGCGACCCATTTAAAGTGGAATCAGGTGTCAAACAGGGATGTGTTATTGCCCCTACCTTATTTTCCATCTTCATTGCTATGATACATCATGTTAATGGGAAACTTCCCACCGGAGTGGAAATAATCTATCAGACAGATGGCAAACTATTTAACCTTAGCAGACTGAAAGCCATAATCAAGGCCACAGTAACATCTGTTATAGAACTACAATATGGTGGTGGTGAATGCCTCCCTTCGGGAAGGCATTGTTCTAGCGAGCCTTAAATTGGCTGTGAACAAACCGCTGTTGAAAAAGCCATCACTGGACCCCACTCCATTGGATAACTATCAGCCTATTTCCAATCTCCCCTTTTTTGGGCAAGGTCGTGGAATGTGTGGTGGCCGCACAACTCCAAGCATTCTTGGTTGACACTGATTTTCTGGATCCGGTGCAGTCTGGATTCAGGCCAGGGCATGGTACCAAGATAGCCTTGGTCGCTTTAGTTGATGATCTACGCCGGGAACTGGACAGGGGGTGTGTGTCCCTGCTAGTTCTGCTGGACCTCTCAGCGGCCTTTAATATCGTTGATCATGGTATCCTTCTGGGACGCCTTGCCGGAATGGGGCTTAGAGGTACTGTTTTACAGTGGCTCCGGTCCTTTCTGGAGGGTTGTTCCGAGATGGTGTCTTTGGGGGACACCTGCTCAGCACCACAACTGTTGACTTGTGGGGTCCCGCAGGGGTCGGTACTGTCCCCCATGCTGTTTAACATCTGTATGAAGCCGCTGGGAGAGATCATCCGGAGTTTCAGGGTGCGGTGTCATCTGTACGCGGATGATGTCCAGCTCTGTCACTCCTTCCCACCTGTCACTAAGGAGGCTGTCCAGGTCCTGAACCGGTGTTTGGCCGCTGTGTCAGACTGGATGAGGGCGAACAAATTGAAATTGAATCCAGACAAGACAGAGGTCCTCCTGGTCAGTCGTAAGGCTGAATAGGTAATAGGGTTACAGCCTGTGTTGGAACCTGAAGACACAGGTTCGCAGTCTGGATGTTCTCCTGGACTCATCACTGAACCTGGAACCCCAGGTCTCAGCGGTGGCCAGGGGAGCATTCGCACAACTCCACCTTGTGCGCTAGTTCCTTGGGAGGTCTGACTTGGCCACGGTGGTCCATGCTCTGGTTACATCCCGTTTGGATTACTGCAACGTGCTCTACGTGGGGGTGCCTTTGAAGACGGCCCGGAAGCTCCAATTAGTACAATGGGCGGCAGCCAGATTGTTAACTGGGGAGACATACAGGGAGCATACCACTCCACTGTTATGCCAGCTCTACTGGCTGCCAATATGCTACCAAGCCCAATTCAAAGTGCAGGTTTTGATCTACAAAGCCCTAAATGGTTCTGGTCCAACTTGCCTGTCCAAACGTATCTCCTCCTATGAACCATCAAGAACGCTAAGATCGTTGGGAGAGGCCCTGCTCTTGGTCCCACCTGCCTCTCAGGCACGGTTGGTGGGAATGAGGGACAGGGCCTTTTTAGTGGTGGCTCCTCGGTTGTGGAACGCCCTCCCCAGTAACATCCGGCAGGCCCCAACCCTTCTGGGCTTCAGGAAGAACGTAAAGACATGGCTCTGTGCGCAAGCAGTTAATGAGTAAGCAGATATTGACACTGTCTGAATTAAGGTCTATGTACAAGGTTCTTGGAAGAATGGAATTAAGTAATTTATATGTTTTTAATGCTTTTTAATGTTTGTATAATTTTTTTTACTGATTACTGTTAATGGTTTTAAATGTGTTGTTAATTTTATTGATTGTTTGGCATTGAATTTTGCCGGGTGTTGTAAGCCGCCTTGAGTCCCCTTGGGTGAGAAAGGCGGGGCAAAAATGTTGTACAATAAATAAATAAATAAATATGCTGATGATGATGTAGTCTGTGAGCATTCAAAAGAAGATCTACAAGCTACTCTAAACACCTTTGCAGAAGTATACGAGAAGCTCGTCCTTTCACTGAACATCGAGGAAACCAAAGTGCTCTTCCAGCAGTCGTTAGCCAATCACTCTGCAATACCAGGAATACAGCTTAATGATGTCACATTAGAAAATGTTGACCATTTTCGCTACCTTGGCAGCCACCTCTCCAAAAAAGTCAACATTGACACTGAAATACAGCACTGCCTGAGCTCTGCGAGTGCAGCATTTCTCCGAATGAAGCAGAGAGTGCTTGAGAATCAGGACATCCGTAAGGATACCAAGGTGCTTGTTTATAATGCTATTGTCCTCCCAACCCTGCTATACACCTGCAAAACATGGACAGATATCACGCTCAACTCCTGAAACAATTTCATCAGCGTTACCTCCGAAAAATCTTGCAAATCTCTGCAAAGAGAAAGGTGCATCAAGCCAACCCTGACCAGGACCCCTTCTATCTGGAAACCAATGTCCTCACTGTGGAAGAACATGCGGGTCCAGAATAGGGCTCTACGGTCACCTACGCATCCACCACCAAGGCACTATACTTGGAGGGTCATCATCCTCAAGCTACGAGGGATCACCTGAGTAAGTTAGTGAGTGAGGTTATTCTGGTAATGACTTAAGTTTACGGTGAAAATATACTACTGTTCCAAGAATTATATTCTCAAAATCTCGCAGCATACGATAGGCTCCTGTTATTTCAAATTAAAGATATTAGATATAAATAATTAAAACTGCTCCCCTCCAGATGACATCAGTGCTATTCCTTGAGTAATGTATTTGATTGTATGAGTGCAGAATTACTGTAGGAATATTACTTTCTTTCATTTAATTCTCCTTATAAGGGAAAAAAATACTTAAACGAAACTGTTAAATAATAAAGTGAAATAGCATTTAAATATACTTTTTTGTCTATTTACTGAACAGTGGGATTATTAACTGCAGATTGTTTTCTTATGTTGTGTTGACTAGCTTGGAATCAAAACTGATCATAACTCGTTTTTATTTCAGCTTTGGATAAATCACAGTCCAGGAGGGATGGAGGTTTTAAAAATAACTGGAGCTTTGATCATTCAGAAGAAAGTGAAGGAGGTACAGAGAAAGAGTAAGGATAATTTACTACAGGGTGTTAAAAATAATTGTGGAGAATTGTCATAATTGATTAATAAAAACTCAAGGTTCCCTAAAATTCTAGTTCCTAATGTTTGTGATGTAATTATATTGTACACATACAGATATTATTGTAATTGTGAAAGATGTTATAAGCTGAATTTTTCTTTATAAATCATGAATCACTTCAGAAATAAATCTTACAGTAATTTTTCTTCTTTCACAATGCTTTGAAACAAAGTAGCAGAATATGGGAACATAAAGCATATGACATTTAGACTTTTTAAAACCCCAAACAAATCTGAATTTGAAAATCAAGTTGTTAGCTCCAGTCAGTGTAACATGTAAAAGTACATTCTTACTAAATGTCCATTAATTCAATGGGTTTAATCTATCTGGATTTAGGTTTAGTAATCTTAAATGCTAGCAGAGTTCATTCTCGGGCTCTTCTCCCATTAGAACAGCAGTTCCCAAACTTTTTTAGTAATGAAAACCTTCAGAAGACTTTCCCCCCATGGAACCCTTATTCTGTCTCCAATTTTTATTAAGCATTGTGAACCCACAACATTGTTCCTTCTTTCATCTGATCCTATTGCCTGAGCATTTTGTATAATGTGGTAGGTTTGTAAATGAAGAGAAAACATTTTGTTGCTGATGTGCAAGGCCATTCTGAATCCTCCTTGGGGTTGAAAAGGTATAAATGTGGTAAAATAAATAAATAAATAAATACAACCATAACCTTATACTTTGGTGCAAGAAAATATTGGATTCATACGTAATGCGATCGATGAAATCGTTGTATTTTTGTACTTAAAATAGTTTTTAAATTAAACTTTATGTCATAAGGCCGAAAAGTGGCAACCAGCTCATTCCTAAATTTGTTTTTGGTATAAGATGAAAAGTCTGATTCGCAACATAGGGGAGCAGAGTTCAGATAGCTTTTCCCGCTCCTAACAGATTTATATTTTTAATCTTACCCAAAAAACATTAAGTGGTACAGAGTCAAATTTTGTTTTTACAGCAAAGAACCATTGAATTTCAATAAGATACTTTGACATAGATGTTTTAAAAAAGGATTTTTAAGATTTATCATGGACTTCCTAGGAAGCTTTTGTGGAACCCTAGGGTTCTAGAGAACAAAGTTTGGTAACTGCTGCACTAGAATCCTGTAAACTGTTACAGGTAGTCCCCACATTACAAATAAGGTTCTGTAGGTTTGTTCTAAAGTTGAATTTGTATGTAAGTTGGAACAGGTAATTTTTTAAGTGTACCATATATATAATTTCTAAGTGTACCTCCAACCACAGAGGTGTGAATCCTTCTCTGTGTTATCCAAAGCGTGCACGCACTTTCTCTCTCTCTCTCTCTCTCTCTCTCTCTCTCTCTCTCTCTCTCTCTATATATATATATATATATATATATATATATATACGACATACATCCGACTCACAGTTAAGAACAGGGATGAGACAACAGGAATTGAGAGAAATCTACCCCTAGGAAGGGAAATCCCATCCTGGAAGAGTTATCATGGGAAAAGGTGTCTCCACTGAAGCGTTATCACCAATCTTTGTTTCCGTAACAAGCCAGATTTTCAAAATCCAATTGTCATGGGGACAGAAAGTGAGGTGAAAACTTCTGAACAGGGGCACAGCCAGCAAAACTAATACCACAGGGGTGTTAATCCTTGACAAATCCAAGGCTGCATTTAAAACATTAACAACCTTAGATATGCAGATGATACCACTCTGATGGCTGAAAGTGAGGAGGAGCTGAGGAGCCTTATCACCAAGGTAAAAGAAGAAAGTGCAAAAGCTGGGTTGCAGTTAAACATCAAGAAAACCAAGATTATGGCAACCAGATTGATTGATAACTGGCAAATAGAGAAAGAAAATGTGGAGGCAGTGACAGACTTTATATTTCTAGGTGCGAAGATTACTGAAGATGCAGACTGCAGCCAGGAAATCAGAATATGGTTGCTTCTTGGGAGGAGAGCAATGACCAACCTTGATAAAATAGAGAAGAGCAGAGACATCACACTGGCAACGAAGGTCCACATAGTGAAAGCAATGGTATTCCCCATAGTAACCTATGGATGTGAGAGGTGTTGGACGAAAATCCTGAGAATGCCTTGGACCGCAAGAAGATCCAACCAGTCCATACTCCAGGAAATAATGCCCGGCTGCTCACTGGACAGAAGGATATTAGAGGCGAAGATGAAGTATTTTGACCACATCATGAGAAGACGGGAAAGCTTGGAAAAGATCATGATGTTGGGGAAAATGGAAGGAAAAAGGAAGAGAGGCCGACCAAGGGCAAGATGGATGGATGGTATCCTTGAAGTGACTGGCTTGACCTTGAAGAAACTGGGGGCAGCGATGGCCTACAGGAAGCTCTGGCGTGGACTGGTCCATGAGATCACGAAGAGTCGGAAATAACTGAACGAATAAAGAAGAAGAAGAAGCCCCTTTTTAGAAGTTTTCACCTCACTTTCTGTCCCTTTGACAATTGAATTTGTTCCATGTTCCATGTTCCAAATTTCATTTGTCTTTTTTGATCTCAAGATGGTAGCCCCTCGGAGTGCGGCAGTCCAGTCAGGGATAAATGAGAGAGGCAGACTATGTTTAGGGCACCTTTTCTAGTCCCCTCTCCATATGGGATGAGCTGAGTGGATCCTAAATAGGACTTCTCTGTCATGGATACAGCTGCCGAACTGCCTAACGTCCTCGGACGTTAGATTGACTGAATCCATATTCACCAGCCATCTACCAGTCTGTAGCCAGTGGGTTCCAAATTTCACATTCTTGCCACTGTTGCCACTTGCCGGTCACCACAGGACTTTTGTTGTTTTCTTTCTTGGAAGATGCCTGTGCATTAATTTGTTTTATGTGTGGAAAGCAGTGCATTGTGATAAAGGCACAGTTTTCACAGAGAGAAGCTTTGATCCAGTAGTATGGTTGACATGATGACTGGTGGCCTCTCATCAGTTGCAGCTTTCTTTTGCCTTCATAGCTGTTGTAATATGTACCATGTTATCATCCACCTGCTCTGCCTTTGAAGTCTTTAGATTTTTCTTTGCCTGGTGACAATCTAGCAGGTGGGAGAAATAATAGCAAACTTAGGGTTTAGTCTCATTTAAAATAATTTTAATATGACATTTTAACTAGGGTGTTATTTTAGTATGTGTTTTAATTACACTTGTTAGTGAAATAAAAAACAATAGGTTTGTCCAGTGGTAAGAATGAAAGTTGCCTATCTTCTGTTTCAAATGACCTTTTCCTGAATAGAGATAAGTTGTAGGTATGAAAGATATATATATATATAATTTTGTTGATGTCTGTAGTTTTCTGTAGCAATGTACTCCATACTTAGAAATATCACTGTGTATATCAAGTGTGAGGACAGAGGGAGAAATGGGGAAAAGATATGGTTGAAAATTACATAGATTGTGGCTAAACATTTTGGGCGGATAAGAGAGAAAGTGAGTGGAGTGGGCCTTGCCAATTCTAGTACGTAATCCTGGAAAAATTCCCATAAGCATAGAAACCACAGAAAAAAAGCTTCTCAGTCCAATATGCATGTAGAAGCAGTCAGATTTAGAACGCATCGGATATTATTCCCTGTACAGTGTTCCCTCACTTATTGCTGGGGTTAGGTCCCAGGACCACCCGCAATAAGTGAAAATCCGCAAAGTAGGGACACTATATTTATTTTAATATTTATACATTATTCTAGTAGTTATACACTATTTTAAGTTTTTATCAACCAATCATGTGTTGATAAATCGCCTCCTCCCGTTGCCTCTTGGGCTCCTTTTCTCTCCCTTTGGCTTCTCCTTCCTTCCTTCCTTAGGCTGTAAATTGTAATTTTTTATGATTTTTAATATTCTTTTAGAGTTTATTGCAAAACCGCAAAACAGCGAAAGCGCGAAAAGTAGTGAGGGAACACTGTAATAACAAGCTTGGAGTGGGTTGTATTGATAACAATGTAGCCAAAATTGGGCCATTGAGAAACAAGAGAGATAATGGGGTGCTTGAAGAAAGCTAGTGTTTGTAGACGTACTTAGAAGTACTGAAAAGTCCTGGTGGGTATAATAAAAAAACAAAGTCCAACAGCAAGTAATATAATATTAATATCATAGTACCCACTAGGCATGTGCAATCCTCCCAAAAAAAGGTCTAAACTGTGTTTAAAAATAGGGGGCACTGGCACTTCGTTTCTAAAGACTTTTCCAAATTTGGGATTAAAGATTTCAAAACTTTATGAAACTTGCGAATCTTCGTAAGTACTTCGTTAATGGTGGTCGCACATGCTCAATAAGGAAGACATTATTGCCGGTGGGGAAGCTTCAGGGGCTCCTATCTCCCTCATTTTTAAAGCTATTGAGGTGAAATTTTCTACAATAGGAGAATACATTTACCAAATTTAGCTTACCAAATTTGAGAACATTTGACTTATCCACAGATTTTTGGCAAATTTTCAAAGCTTTTATAAAAAAACACTTTTAATAATAAAGAAAATCTTCCTGGTTTGAAAGTGTTATTTCCTGTTTCATTGTGTGGTCTTTACTTTTAAAGTCATTGTTCTACTCCAGAAACTTTGTTTTTGTGGCAGAAACGGTGTTAAATTGGTGGAGACTCAACAAAGCAAAATGTGCTATATAATATATAGGACAATGTCCCTTGCACAAAGACAAAGTTTTAACAGTGTAATAAATTTTCACCATGTTTTTATGACATAATCAATTAGAAACTGCCATTTATAACCCAGGAACAGAAATCATAGTATAGACACCATCAAGGGACATTTAAACTGGCTCCCTTCTGGGCAGAAAGGCACCACCCAAACTCTCCTGACTTCCAATTAATCTGCTTCCCCTATTGACACACAACCACACAACTTAGCAAAGATTTATACTATTACTTACTGTCCTCTTTGCAGATTACACAAATTCATATATATTATAATAATTAGACTGTCTTTCAATGCCACAGCTAGTTGCTTCAGCTCACTGCATTCTCGGAAATGTAGTTTAGTGCAGGCATGTGGCTTCTCCTCACTTCCCATTAAATTACTAAAAATGGGGAAAATCCAGGGGCTCCTTTCTCATAATTTTTAAAGCTATTTGGGATGAAACTTGCTACAATGGTAGACCACATTTATCATTCTTTGCCTATCAAGTTTCATAAAGTTTCACTCATCCACAAAGTTTTTGAGAATTTAAGGTTTTAAAAACATTTTTTTTAATACTTTGAAATACTTTTAATACTTTGGAATACTTTGAAAAACAGGCCCTAGAAACAGCACCAAAAAAGCCAACTGTTTGGTTCAGATACGTAGATGACACCTTCACAATTTGGAGCCATGGAGAGGAAGAACTCAGCAAGTTCCTGGACCATCTTAACAGCATCCACCCAAACATCCAATTCACCATGGAAAAAGAAAAGGAAGGAAAACTGCCATTTCTAGATGTTCTGGTCATCCGCAAACCCAATCAACAATTGGGCCACACAGTTTACAGAAAACCTACACATACAGATAGATACCTTCATAAAAACTCCAACCATCACCCAAGTCAAAAAAGGAGCACAATCAAAGCCCTGACAGACGGTGCACAAAGAATCTGCAAACCTCACCTCCTCCAAGGTGAACTCAACCACCTAAACTGGGCTCTACAGGCCAATGGATACTCCACCACAGACATCAGAAGAGCTGCAAGGCCAAGAACAAGCCATGAGAGTCAAGACAAAGATCCACCCAGAGGAAAGGTGTTCTTACCATACATCAAGGGAACTACTGACCGCATAGGGAAGCTGATGAAGAAGCACAACCTACAAACTATCTACAGACCCACGAAGAAAATCCAACAAATGCTACGGTCAGCGAAGGACAAGAGGGATCCTCTCTCTTCTGCAGGAGTCTACCGGATACCATGCAGCTGTGGACAAGTCTACATAGGGACCACCAAACGCAGCGCCCAAACAAGAGTCAAAGAACATGAAAGGCACTGCAGACTAATTCAACCAGAGAAATCAGCCATAGCAGAGCATTTGATGAACCAGCCTGGACACAGAATACTATTTGAGAACACAAAAATGCTGGACCATTCTAACAACTATCATGTCAGACTACACAGAGAAGCCATTGAAATCCACAAGCATGTGGACAACTTCAACAGAAAGGAAGAAACCATGAAAATGAACAAAATCTGGCTACCAGTATTACAAAACTCCAAAATCAAAACAGTAGATGGGAACCAACACAATGAGGACTTGACTGAACAAAGGATGCCCCCAGGCAAGGGACAAAACATTTCCAGTGCCAATTAGGGTGATTAACTGAAACATTAATGCTGGCTCCCAGTGACAAAGAACTCTTGCCACACCTTGGACTCTACACAGATATATATTCTTTCCTTTCCTGACTTAGTTTATCCATACCTCACAACCTCTGAGGATGCCTGCCATAGATGTGGGCGAAACGTCAGGAGAGAATGCTTCTGGAACATGGCCACACAGCCCGAAAGACATACAACAACCCATTTTTTTTAAGTTTACAAGAGCGATCTCCACCTACCACTCCCTCCTCCATTAGCCCTAATTGGCTGAGAGGCATGCCAACAGGTTTGGCTCCACCTCTCAGCAGGGTTTGGTCACAGTTACATCCGAAGACATCCAAGACTTAAGAATCGTAGGCTCTGTTTGATTCAAATTCTTAAAATGGGGGGGGGGGGGGGGGGAGCAAGCAGGTGGGTCGAAGCTCACTTCAAAAGTGCTAAACTTCTGAATTAGATCCAAATTCAAAGAAATTCCAAGCCAAATGGACGACTATAGTAGTCATCAATATCAGTTAAAAGGGGAAAACAACGGAAAAATAAGTATAATCTATCCAGAACATTAAGATTCCTCTTGATAAAGAACTTCCAGTATTAAACTATAAATCAGGTAAGCACAGTTCACTCAGCGTCTTGATACAGAGCTGATAAAGAGAGGAAAAAATTCACTGTAGCCAAAGTTTACTAAAATCCACAGGAAAGACAGCTTGTGAAGCCTTCAAGGTCTAACACAGGGGTCCTTAAACTTTTTAAGCCGAGGGCCGGTCCACAATCCTTCAGACTGTTGAGGGGCCGGATTATCATTTGAAAAAAATACAAATTCCGATGCACACTGCATATGTCTTATTTGTAGTGCAAAAACAACAACAACAACAACAACAACAACGAAAGAACAATACAATATTTAAAAATAAAAACAATTTTAACCAACATACATTTATCAGGATTTCAATAGGAATGTGATCCTGCTTCTGGCCAATGAGATAGTCAAGTTAATTAGGGTTGTTGTTGTTGTTATTGTTGTGTGCTTTCAAGTCATTTCAGACTTTGGGTGAGCCTAAGTCTAAAATTTATTTATTTATTATTTACTGCATTTATTTACTACATTTGTATCACACCCTTCTCACCCCAAAAGGGACTCAGAGTGGCTTACAAATTATATGTACATACAATATATTATATTATTAGCCTAGCACAATATTAGCATTATATATTACTATATTGAACTATACCACTATACTGTAATATTATTAGTAATATTATATGTAATATAGAATATATAATTAATATTATTATATGGTATTATTATTAGTGTTATATTGTATTACATTATAATATTATTATCAATATTATATGTATATACAATATATTATAAAACTGAGAGCGGGGGCCAGGTAAATGACCTCGGAGGGCCGCATCCGGCCCCCGGGCCTTAGTTTGGGGACCCCTGGTCTAACATGTTTTGCATATTCACATTTTTTTCATAAATTGTTTCTTTTCTGTTTCTCTTCTCTGGACCTTCTGTCAGAATTGTACATACAAGCATATCACAATTAATTAATTAACTGTATTTATATACTGTACTAGCTTTGCCCGGCCACGTGTTGCTGTGGCTTATGGGAATTATTTGTTGGCTAGGTGGACTAGCAGTGAATAGCCTTGTAGCCTGGCCGTTTTCTTATGGGAATTCTTATTTGTTGAGCTGGAACGCAATGGAATAGGCTTGCTGCTAGGAAGGCTGGGTACTTGTGTTCTAGGGGAATTGTTTTTTGGGCTGCTAGAATTGCAATGAATAGCCTCACTGCTTCAAAGCCTGGCTGCTTGCTACCTAGGGGAATCTTTGGTTGGTCAGATTCAATAGTACAGAGTAGTATCACTGCTTCAAAGCCTGGCCGTCTTCTACCAAGGTTAATCCTTTGTTGGTCTGGTTGAATTGCACTGAATAGCCTTGCAGCTTCAATGCCTGACTGTGTTATAACTATTGGAATCCCTGTTTAGCGAACTGGAGTAGCGTCCTCAATCAAAGAGCCCCTTTGAAGCTTGTCTACTTCCTTTGTGGGGGAATCATTGTTTGGCCAGCTTGAATTGCACTGAATAATTTTGCAGCTTAAAAGCCTGGCCGCTTTCTACATAGGGCATACTTGCTAGGCCAGGTTGAATGGGACGGAGTAGCCTCGTGGCTTCAAAGCCTGGGGATTTTTCACCTAGGGGAAATCTTAGTTGGTAGGTTGAATAGCACTGAATAGCCTTGCTGCTGCAAGCCTGGCCGCTTTGTACCTTGTGGAATCCTTGGTTGGCCAGTTTGAATAGCAATTAATAGTCTCGGTGCGACAGGTATGAATGTTGCAATTAGTCACCTTGATTAGCATTTAATCGCCCTGCAGCTTCATAGCCTGGCTGTTTCCTGCCTGGGGGAATCCTTTGTTGGGAGGTGTTAGCTGGCCCTGATTGTTTCCTGCCTGGAATTCCCAATTTCCCTGCTTTCAGAGTGTTGCTCGTTATTTACTGTCCTGGTTTTAGAGATTATATTGTTCTGTATTATTATACCACAGTAATTATTACATATTATATTTATAATCTTCTATTATCTGCTTAGAACTGGATTATACGAGGGGCCCCCCCTACACAGATGTATAAAATCCACACTGAACTGGATTATATGGCAGTGTGAACTCTAGATAATCCAGTTCAAAGGGGATACTGTGGATTAGCCTGCCTTGGCATTGTGGTTAATATAGCTGTGTTGAAGGGCCTCGAGTCTACACTGCCAAGAGGCCTAACTGCCTGTGCTCTAGGCGCCATCTTGGCTGAGGGAATTGCTAGGACATGAAGGGGGCGGGACCTAAAGGTGGGGGGGGGGGGGCTAAAGGCGGCAGAGCCTACTTTCTAACTGGCAGTTAAGAGGAGAAAAGCTCTTCCTCGTCCTCTGTAATTTTGACTATTTTTCTAGGTTTTTTTTTAAATTGAAAGACATATTTTGGATGAGTATATCTTTTGTGGCCTAATTTGGTGTGATTGGTTCAGTGGCTTTGTTGTTTACTCCATAGTAAAATGAACATTGTTTTTATATATATAGATTTACATATTGCTTTTCTCACCACTGGGGGGACTAAAAGTGGTTAACGAAGTGTGTTCCTGGGTACCAAATGCGAAACTAACTTGGGAAGAGTTGGTACTGGATCACAAAAATTAAAAGCTATTCAGTATATTAACTTTTTATATAAAATAGTCAATGTGCATATATGAAATGAAGCATTGTCTAAGTAAACAGAAATATTTTATGGAGACCTAATCAAGGCTTCTTGCAAACTGCATGCTGGGATAGTTTTTGTTTTTTCAACAGACTCAATTTTTCTTATAATTTTTATTTTCAAAGCTATACTTATATATCTGTGTTTTATTAATATTTTGGGAGGCTAGCTGATGAGGCAGGCATATCTGCTTTCTCATTTTCTCTGTTTACTGAATATGAATGCTCATTAAGAGATTCTGGCGGCAGCTGCTGATTTCTGTTGCCTATTATTAGCAATCACACACAGCTACATTAGGATTGGCTGAGCAGAATCCCATCCTTTTACAGCTCACACTTTATTGTATTGCATTTTACTGTATTTGCTATTATGCTAAAAACTTCATATTAAAAGTCTGTGGTTCTCTAGATCTCTTTCATTATCATACCAGTGCCAGTCCTGTTAAAAAACACTTTGAAGGTAAAATAGTACCATAATATTCTAGGGGAATGTGTGAATTAGATTGTCAGATCAAAGAAACATTCTCCATGATCCTTTGAAGTAGTTGCTGAAACCTTGTATTGCTGCTGTTGAATTTCAGTATATCTTTCTCATGTTCTGTTTAGTGAAGCTAGCTTGCTGAGTGTAGAAAGAAGTGATGGAACCTACAGTCCTGATGGTGTAAAGAAAGTGAGTATTTATATATAAAATGAGATGTATATAACAAATAGTTTATGCTTTACATTCATGCATTTTTTTCCATACCTATACAAATCCATACCGCAATTACCATTTAGATTTATAGGTGAAAGTTCCCTAATGTGATGTAATTTCCAGTGTAGTCTTCTTTCTCATAAGTATGTTTGTGATAGCAACCTCTGTGTTTTTGCCATAACGTGTATTAAATGCCGTAGAGTTGGACATGTATATAAGCATTATAATCAATCAAAAGGCTACACTTAGAATAAAAATATAACGAAAGCCAGAATGACAGTAAATGAATAGTGGTTTAGTTCCCCTCTCTTTTTTACTTTTAACCCCTTCTGTGGTAAAAGAAAGACATTTTCTTCTCAATCTCCTTCCTAGGAGTTTTTTTAATATCTCCAGTAAGGGTTTTTGTGAGAGAGAGAGAGGGAGGGAGGGAGATTGGGGAGTGGGGAGGCAATGACTAAGATCTTTGTTATGCTCTTCAACTGGAAATCATGTGGAAGTACCAGTAGCAGCCTGGAAAGGCAGCCTTGGAGGGCAGCTGGGGAAACCCGCAGGAGGAGACAAACATTTTTCCCCATCCTCCTCCTGCTGCTCCTGTCGCACCCCAGATCTGAAGCCACCTATCACACAGGAGTCCAGAGTAAAGGCAAACAGTTCATTGGAAAAAGCACCCAAAAGATATATAGCAAAAAGAAGTAATAGGGAAAGAATGTGTAAAATCTAAACAGTCAGCAATCAAATGACTCTTGCAAATTCAGAAGAAAGGCAGTTCCAGAATAGTCCAAAATCCAAAAGTATCTTGAGTCCATAGGCAAAACATGAACAAGGATAATCAACATGAACATCAAAAACTCTCAGAATACTTGAATCTCAAAACCCAGACAAGAACTAGAGAAGCCAGACCTGACTGTGACTTAAAAGCCACGTTGCCTGAATTGAAGAGCAAAGAGCTCACAGCTCCGAATATATAGACATGAAAGCATTACAACTCCCCTGGAACTTCCACTTCCCACAAAGGCGTGTTGAGGGATGTGTTGACCTACAAAGCTGACTATCAGTTCAAATTTGCAGGAAAGCCTTCTGGTTTAGGTCAATGTTACCAGGTTTGTTCCCATTAGAATTTCTCATCAACTCACAGTAGACTCCTTATCTGGAGAGGATGATTCCAATTCTGTGAACAGCCTTGAAGGCCTGGAGGATCAGAGACAATTATATTCTCAGGCCCTGTGTCTAAACCTGTTTCACTTTCTGGCTCTGTATGGGAATGGCCTTCTGCATGAGACTCAATCCCAGTGCCTGCATCAGAATGAATTCCAGGAAAGCCAACAATCCCATCTGACTCAAACAAGTCCTGTAGGGAAGGACCAACAGGGACCCACACCCCTTGTCAGGGTTAAGACAGAGATCATCCACTCAGGAGACCATAGCAGTTTCTATATATATACTTCTCTGAAACTCCATATACTTCTCTGAAACTGGTTTGAAATGGGTCAAGAAAGTGTGTGTCATCCAAGACTGCCTGGAGTGCTCAAAAAAAAAAAAAAAAAAGGATAGACATTGATTTGTAATTGTTAAGATCCAGGGGATTCAGGGAAAGCTCCCCTCCCTGAGAGATGCATTAATTTGTTGTATTTGAGATCGAATTGCATCTCCTTCCAGAACAACCAGATAAGAGGGACAGGAATCAAGAAAGCAGGTTGTCCTCCTTACTAGCCCCAGCAGCTTGTCCACATCAACAGTACTCACCAATTGAAACTTATCCAGTATAATTCCACTTACAGAGTTGCTGGACACCTCGCTGTTAGCCTCTGCTCTAGTGACAGCATTTATAAGTCATCTCTTATGTGAGAGATTTTATCTGCAAATTGGTTGTTAAAAGCATCACAGTGAGCTACTGAAGGTTCTACCAATTGGTTTGGAGGGGAGGGTATCTGCTTTAAGCCTCTCATCACTCTGAACAACTCAGCTGGACGTTGACCTACAGATGCAATGTGTACAGAGACGAAAGCTTTCTTCACAGTGCTTATTGCTACCTTCTAGGAGCAAAGGTATTATCTATACCATGTCTTGTCTCTTACATCAGTTCAATGTGCATCTGCACACTAGTTGTCGTCCTTCCTGTTTCATTTCCCTGAGGGTCTCTGTATACCAGGGAGCCTGTTTTGTAATGGATTGAAGAGGGTGTTTGGGAGTAATCGTGTCAAGAGCCCTAGCTAGATTTTGATTCCATTTGCTGACTAGGGATTCAACTAGATGGTTGGTGATGCCAGCCATGGAACCCTAAGGACATATGACCCTGCCATTGCCATATCTCCCTCTGGCCTGGTATTGCCGCCCCAGTTTCCATATAGATCATATTAAAAACATCAATACAGGGACAAAGAAACAACCTAAAGGAAAAAAAGGAAAAAGAAAAAGAGATTAATAAACCAACACTAAACACACATTCAATGGGTTTATTCCCAGTTGATCAGTCCAAGTAGTTGGCTAGTCCAGCAGCACCCTTCTCCCACCTGGGGACTGCCTTGTAGCTAACTAAATGGTTCTGGGTAGCCATCTCATTACTACTCAGTCTTTCAGCTGGCTCTCACCACCAGCTGGTGGTATAGTACCAGAGCTACCAGTATTTACCCACTGAGCTGATTTTCTGCAAACACAACACATAACATTAGCATAGAATCTTGTTATGGTTTCCCTTAGTAATGTAAATTGACAATGGACTACTTTTGGTTTAGATTTTAGGCTGGTCCCCAGAGTGGTAGAATATTGGTTTTTCTTGAATTTACAAACAAGGATGGGCCATGGTTCAGTATTTTTCAAGACCAATGGTTTCTGATTTCAATCTTGGGGAACTGAATTTTGCTTTCAGGATCTTAAAACTGACAACTGGAGGATTAAAGAATGTTTTGTGACCTAAAGCTATTGAGTGTGCCTTAATTTTTAAAGCCTCTAAAATGAGTAAAGAAAAAAAATTATAACAACACAGAAGTCCTGATGGGTCAGGACTAATGGATTACAACTTGATTTGGAATCCCCAAATAATAATCGTAAATAATAAAAGACTCAGGGAAAGATTCATATTGTACATTTTTGTGGCTATATTTAATTTGGAAGGTATTTGTATCAAAATATTTTCATATTAGTGATGTTTGGGAAAACACCATTCATTATAATTGTTAGTATTATTATGTTTATGCGCCACTTTTTTTCTCCACAAGGAGATTCAAAGCGGCTCTTTGAAGAATGGATTTTAAAAGTCATAAATATTTAAGATCTTAGTAGAAATGTACAATTTTGTCATTATTTAATTGTTGCAATTTATGTGTAAGCTTTTGTTAATTATTTTGTTTCAGACATTACGCTATTCCTTCGCAACTTTTAGTGTTAGAAGTGATTCTTTAAGAACATACACCAGACGAAATAAAATTGACACTTCTAGGATGCTAAAAGGAAACCCTGTTGGACCCAATACGTTGGGAAGCAGCAGAAAATCAAGGTACAGTGCTTCCAAATGTATTCAAATTTGTTTAATCGTTGGTATGTTTCTGAAAATAAAATGACACTTGTGAGTGATTTTAAGAATATTTTTTTCACTTTCTTGTTAATGTTCTGACAATATATTAAAATGTCTGATTAACAGAGGTGCTCCTGCTTATGTGAAAGGCATTTGGTTTCTTTAGGCACTTTCCTTTTCCCTCCACATTAGAACTGTTTAAAATTGTGTCTTCTAATTCTCACTTTTAAGAAACTCCGATCCATCATGAACTACTTTCTTTTTCAGTATTCCTGACTATAGGATCGCATCCAGTATTTTTCAAGTTCACAGGTGTAAATATTCTTTTTTAAAAAATATATATTTTTATTGATATTATCTTATATTTCATGTTGTGAGTATATTGCACATTTAATACAAATATCCATACCTACACATCATTTGTGTGAATATGCTTGACACATAATACTTCTCACCCTCCTTTCCTACATAGTCTTGTTCTCTGAGATAGAGTATGGCCCTCTACTATCATGTTCCAATCATGAGACTCATCCTGCCAGATTGTAGTGAGGCCTGTTATACCATATATGCTTTGCTGTATTAAAACTTAGGGTTCATTTTGTTTATTTCCCATGTTTTGTGCATTAGTGTCGTGACATCCAAGACCATAGTCCATTCTTCTTAGGTTTTTATTTCAGTTTTTTCCCCTCTCACTATAGAGTTATTGTACTATATGCCCAGTTCTCTCTGTAACAGTTGTGTTACTATTTCCTGTACTTGATGAATTCCTGTCCTGAAGAATATTGTCTCCCTCCTCCAGATAACTCAGTGTTTAAAGCCATCTTGATCATTTGTGAGCCTTTTAGCAAAAACAATTTTATCAACTGCTGAGAGATACAACCTATCACTTGCCAAAGTCGTCCTTCATTAAAATGCAAGTCACCACATTGTTCCTCATAGCACCATCTATGGAGCCAGTTGTTTACCTCCACTATTCTTCTCTTTCTTTCTGGTCCATGTTCTTCAACTGGGAGAAAACATGAAATAACAACCTGTTCATCAAGATCTGTAAGCAGAGCCTCATAATACCTTCTGATACCATGAAGGCTATGGCTTCCCACATGAACAAAAAGAAAAGGGCAACAATTAATAAGCTTGAAAACTCCCATCAGCTTCTCTGTTACACAATGGAGCTTAGCCCCAGGGAGAGTACATCTGTCAAATGATTCTATAAGGCCTCCAAACCACTGTTTCTGTTCACCTCAGCAGGGAATGTTCTACTATTGCCACTTACCTCCTCTGAAGATTGGGGTGGGGAGTGAGGGCTGAAAGTCACCTACATGCTCCATGATAATTTAAAATTATTATTGTTGCTTCCCCCACCATCACTATTTATTTATTTATTTATTTATTTACAGTATTTATATTCCGCCCTTCTCACCCCGAAGGGGACTCAGGGCGGATTACAATGAACACATATATGGCAAACATTCAATGCCAATAGACAAACAACATTCAGTTTTAGACAGACACAGAGGCATTTTTTTTTAACATCTTCCAGCTTCACGATTTCCGGCCACAGGGGGAGCTGTTGCTTCACCGTCCATTGGTGGCTGTTCTTCCTCTTCTTTTCCTCGTGAGCAGTTTTATGGTGTTGTAGATTAGTTAAATTAGCCTCCCGCATAAAGCGTCCCTAAATTTCCCTAATTGACAGATTCAACTGTCTTTCGGGGCTGCTAGGTCAACAGCAAGCCGGGGCTATTTTTTTTTTTTTTATGGTCAGAGGCTTAACCCGACCCGGGCTTCGAACTCATGACCTCTCGGTCAGTAGTGATTTATAGCAGCTGGTTACTAGCTAGCTGCGCCACAGCCCGGCCCACTAATAAGAGAGAGAGCTTCAGGTTAGTTTTGTAGCTCTAGATTCACAGAATGATTCCTGTGCCTTCTACTTCTATGTGTGACATTTGTCCAGATATCTACCTTTTGTGTTTGGGAACTGACTTTCCCCTCAGAAATGTCCACTCTGTAATCCTAATCCAGGAAATTCTGCTTTGCTCTGGCCAGGAAAATCCCATGCTCCTAAATATGCTGAAAAGTAGACACAGGGCTTTAAGTTGCTGCACCAGTTTGCACTTGCTGCAGTTATACCTACCCACATACTCTGACAAGAATGGAAACACACCCCGCTGTTGCAAATGGCTACAGCAGCTCCCTTGCCATTCCCATTCAGGAATCTTAAGTAGTCATGAAAACAAAACTCTTGTTCTCCTGCTTAAAACTCCGCAGCTAAAATGCATGCCCTTGTAGTCTCACCTGTTAGCCAAACTCCTCTGTGCCAAGCTTTAGGGACTGGGGTTACAGTTATATAGAGAGCTAGTGACTTCTAGCTCTTCCTCCAACAAAATCTCTAACTCATTTCCTCTCAGCAGATACCCCACTGTCCCAAGACCATGTGTATTGGGCCTACATATAATATAACTTCTAACAAGTTCTCAAGCAAGCCTCCATCATCTCACACTAACAACCAGCCTTAACCCAACAGCTCACCAAAACACAATAGAGCAACAGAATCCTAATAAGCAAGCAAGTTGAACACAAGCCGTATCACAACAACAACATGAAAACAACAACATCTTATAGATTTGTATTGTATGCTTCGAAATAATTTTTACAGTTATTTATGTAGGTATTAATGTTCTTCCAACACAAAGATAGTTTTTCATGCATAGGTGCTTATTCATTAAGAAGGACATGGATTGCTTGTACTAGCTAAAAACAACTTTTTCTGCTAATGTTTTGAAATAACTAAACATTTCAGCGCATGAAAGCTCAAATTCATATGCCATTTACAGTATTAAGTGATGAAGATGTTCTCTAAGCAGAACTATTATTTGTCCATTGTATAAATAATAACAATTTTCTGACTTTTATATTTCCAGTGAAAATGTTCAGAATATGTCTTGCTCTGGAACAGTAGGGCAGACTAGACGTTGCCTCCATGCTCACGCACAAACACCTGTAGTAAAAACAGCAGCACAAAGGTAAGATGTAAAGCTCTCTTTCAAACACATGGAGTTACTGTATTTGCATGCAAGTAAACTTTGTACCATTTCTTTTAAATTTTAATATAAGTAAACCTTTTCATTTGTTTTATAAGAAATATCAAAGAAATCCATTTTTATAGCTAAAAGTATGCAGGATAGTAACATTAATAATAAGAAATAGCAGTTTCCTCCAGCAAGGGCTTAGCCGACAAAAACTCGCGGCACGCTCCTCATCTCTCGGAGGGACAGGCCCTTGCTGGAGCAAGGACCTCTCCCTCCGAGAAACGCCCTGCACATCCCGGATCGCCCTTGGCCAGGCCCCTCCCTCTCCTCTCGAGCTCCCTTCGTCGAGAGAAGGAGAGGGAGAGGGAGGGGCGCCCTGGAGGCACCTCAGATAATACAGAGGCTCAGTTAACCAGGGCTCGGTTAACTGAGACTACTGTATAGAGAAGCATTCTATTTATTTATTGAATTTTTAAAAAATAAATTTTTATTGAAAATATATAGGAAAATAAGTTGCAACAATCATTATCACTGAGGGAAAGGGAGCTGTCGGGGAAATGGGTGAGACATCGAAAACCATAACATCTGGTTTGTAACATAGACGTGTATGTGACAGAAGAAAAGAAAACAAAGACAGAAAAAATAACATAAAAAAGAGAAAAGAAAAAACAAAACAAAACCACCGAAGGTCTAAATCGTGATTACATACATACAACAAAAATACATAAAATTGACTTCCATCTATTGTGTGTTGATTCGTATATTAATCTCTTAATATCTGCTGTGCTCTATTATCTCTTTTCTTACCTATTCTCCATCGTGTCCTTTCTGTTTTCAAAAAGGAAAGGAAAGAAAAAGACTTATATTGAGACGATTGGTTGGCTCCTCTGCTCCTGTCTGATGAGCTATTATATTATCAATTTACAATTTTCTTCTTTTAAGTAATTTTTAACTAATTCCCAATTTGTTTTTTTTATTTGCCTTGAGTATTTGACAATAAGTATGTTAGTTTATCCATATTCATAATTTTCAGTATTTTTTGGAACCATGATTTCAATTCAACTCTTTCGCATATGTCATTCCCGCAGCTGTAACTAAATAATTAAACAAAATTTCTTTATTTTTATCTGTTTCCATATCACACATACCTAGGAGAATAGTTTTAGGATCAAGAGTGATCTTTATTGATACATTTTTTTTGTATTCTTTGATGGATTTCTTTCCAGAATACTTTAGCCTTTTCACATGACCACCAGCAGTGGAAATAACTCTCTTCCTTTTCACTGCATTTCCAGCATTTATTGGATGTTGTTTTATAATATTTTGCTAGTTTTGGGGGGGTCAGATACCATCTGTAAAAAGTTTTTAACCAATTTTCTTTTAGGTCCATCGAATAAGTAAGTATTAATCTGTAATTCCAAGCTTTCTCCCATTCTTCAATTTTTATTGGTTTTCCTATATTGTCGGCCCATTTAATCACGCAGTCTTTAATAAATTCTTGTTCAGTAGTCCATTCTAACAATCTTTTATATATTTTGGTTATAATTTTACATTCAGATTGCATTATTTTATCCCAGAATATTACTTTGTACTCGAATCCTACTTTTTTGTCTAAACTAAAATAATCTTTTATCAGTATGTATTGGAACCATCCTATATTCTTAAATTCTTGTTTTATATTTTCCTGGGCTTTTAATTTGTAAATTCCATTTTCTTTGATTAAAATGTCTTTGTATTTTGGCCAGTTCGTCCCTCCCATTTCTCTTCTATAACAGGCTTCTAAAGGGGATACTTACAGTGGAGTTCTTATTGATAATTTTTCTTTGTATTTTTCCCATATTTTTATTAATGAAGAGCGGATAAAATGATCTCCAAAGGTCTTTTCTACCTTTCTTTTTCCGTACCACACATAAGCGTGCCAACCTGCTCTGAGGTCTACCCCTTCTAGCGTTAGCACTCTAGTTTTTTGAAGCATTGTCCATTCTCGGACCCACATTAGGGTTCATGATACAATTGTAGGTCTGGTAGGGCTAATCCTTCTCTTCTTTTGTCATCAATCATATGTAATCTTCTAATTCTTAGTTTCTTATTTGACCATATACATTTGTTTATATCCTTATTCCAATTTTTAAATCTCTGTGTGTTTCTAATTATTGGTATATTTTGAAAGAGGAAGAGCATACTCTGGTTTCTCTTCAGATCGTATAAATCTTTCGCCTTTTTTATTTATTGAAATTTTTAACCTTCCATTAAATGAATAAAGAAATATAGAGGATTTAGTTATCAGAAACCAGCTAGGATAGGACTAGAGCAAAGGCTAGCTGAAATTTCATAAAGCTAAGAAATTGGAAGCTAAGTCTGATTTCTTAACAGACATGTCTTGTAATTAGAAATAATGTGCAATATCAGAAGTTGTGTTTGCTGTCAGCTCTCACTGTGTGTGTGTATGCATACACACACACACATTTCCATGGTCCTCAAGATGAGGAAGATGGGGGCCTGGTCCTGGCAAAGAAACTTTATAAAAGTTAAGGGAACTCTGTCTTTTATAGAGATGGAATTATTGAAGTCAGGATTGAGTTTGAATCTGAATATGGGTTTCTGGAGGGTATGCTTTTCCACTGAAAGAAAAGTAGCCCAAAGACAGTTAAAGTTGCCTTCCTGCTTACATTAAATAGGACCGGGCTGTGGCGCAGGCTGGAAAGCAAGCTGCAACAAATCACTCTGACCAAGAGGTCATGAGTTCGAGGCCAGCCCGGTGACTGCGTCTTGTCTCTGTCTCTGTTCTGTGTCATGGCATTGAATGTTTGCCTTTATGTGTGCAATGTGATCCGCCCTGAGTCCCCTTTGGGGTGAGAAGGGCGGAATATAAATGCTGTAAAAAAATAAATAAAATAAATATAAAGTTTGCTTGGAGAATAAACTAGAAGCTCTCTAGAAGACAAGAAGCAAGCCCATCTGGTTTCTCTTCTGTCCTCTGTTTTGGTCTTTGCCTCTTTTTGTCCTTCTCCCGCTGTCCATGCAACAGCTACATACCAATACATTTGGATTATATCCAGTCTTTTGTCTCTTACTGTTTATACCTTCTTATGTCCTTACTCTATTATTTGTCAGCATATGGATGCCTCAGTTGTTAATGATTTCAAATTTCTGCAGCCTAAAGAATTTTGAATCATTCAGCAAACCTGGAAAATTTATATTTGGAGCCCTCCTTGAAAGAAGCAGCTCTGGAGATCCTCTGATCATTGAGACTTACTACTGCATTTACACTTGTGTTATTCAAGCTTCTTGTGCTTGCCTTGCCTCTTGCCTTGTGCCGTGTTGTGTCTGATTCTTATTTTGCCTATCATGATTAGACCCTGAATCTAAAGACTTGATCATATGTGCTAATTGAAAACTAGATGACTTGGAAGACTTTCTAGTTTGTTATATGCAAAATGAAAGGGTTAATGCAGCGGCAATCTAGTTTTCTCAAGTTATTTCTGGTCTAGAGTTTTGGATTTTGACCAGAAATATCGTTTTGAGCTTTGTTTTTTTATTGTCAAAATGTTTGTCTTCCCAAAATCCAGTAGTTTCCATATATTTTTTTTACTGGGCAGGGGGTCCAATAATAATGGATGCTTCGCTCTTAGGGGAATCTATACTGCTTGTGTAGTTTTATTTCTAACATTGCTATTAGTTTATGAAGTGACTTCCATTAGTGAAGGACCTCTACCATTTGAAAATCACAACTGGAAAATATTTTATCATTAGCATTTGTTTTGATACTGGAGATCTCACTGGCATTTGCAAGGCTTGCTAAACAGATTGATTTTTCTTTTTGTGGAATACAGCTGAAGCATTTTCTGCAGAGCCTACTGTAAACACTGCATGCTGTTGCTAACAGATCTGGCTAAATAAGTGTTCAACATTCTTTTACTGTTGCAAATTTTTGTGACCCCAACATTGACCTAAGAGGATTCCAGTTGGAGTCGGGACCCACAGTTTAATAAGCAGTGCCTTTGAAGATTTAGAGATTTCAAGAGATAACATATTAATCAGATCTGCAAACGTTAAATCTGCAAATGGGGAGGGCTAATGTGGAGATTCTAGGAGCTGTTAAATACTTCACATTATATTTAAATAGACATTGTATTTCATCGCATAATTGTCATTATCACATAATAATTGCACTCCCCCTTTCTGGGAACCGGGTTTAAGAATTCTTCTATTCCTTACGTAATAGTCACACACCTCCGGCAGGTGCATGGCTAGGTGAGCCTTCTTCTTCCCATGGACATGGCAAATGCAAGGGGTGTGTGGCAGAGAAGAAGGTCAGAGCGGCCTCAAAACTTGATCCCTCTCTCCCTTGAGCCCAAGAGAGACATTGTTGGTTCCCTGCTTTCCTCCCACTGAGCTCCTTGTCTAGCCTTCTTTCTTGAGCTAGTTGCCCTCAAGGAGCTAGTTGCCCTCTCTGCCATCAAGTTGATGGCAGAGAACCAACACTGCTTCGCCTGGAGCCAAAGGAGGCAAACAGCTTTGAGACCACTCTGCAGAACGAGCCTGAGCATCTGCTTTCCCCTCCCCCCAAGTCCCTGGGAAGAGTAATTGCAAGAGGGTGGAGAAGAAGGCTGCATTTTCCTTGGAGCAGAGCCTTCAGGAGCAGCTCTCTTGCAACTCCTCCTCCATCCTCCTCGGGGGGGGGGGGGGGAGACCCCTGACAACCCAGCAACCCAGTGCAGTGATTTCGCGCACTTTTTTGCAGATAAAGTCGCTCGGATACGCTCTGAGTTAGACACTGGGGTTAGTGCAATGCCAGGTGAGGTGCCTGAGGCATCTCTCTGTCCGATCTTGATGGATTCGTTTCGGCTTGTTCGCCCTGATGACATGGACAAGTTCCTTGGAGCTATGCGAGCGACCACCTGTTCCCTAGATCCTTGCCCCTCCTCGATAATCAAACTGACCAGGGGAGATTTGTTAATTTGGCTTGAGATAATTATAAACTCATCTCTGGAACAAGAGATTTTTCCATCTAGCCTAAAACAGGCAGTAATTAGGCCCTTTTTGAAAAAGGCACCCCTGGATTCCTCTATTCTTAACAACTATAGACCAATTTCCAATCTCCCTTTCTTGGGCAAGGTACTGGAGAGGGTGGTTGCTTCTCAGCTCCAGGGATTCTTGGGTGACACTGATTTTCTGGACCATTCACAGTCCGGCTTCAGGCCTGGTCACAGTACTGAGACTGCTTTGGTCGCCTTGGTGGATGACCTCCGCAGAGAGCTAGACAGGGGGCGTGTGTCCCTTCTGGTTCTCCTGGACATCTCAGTGGCTTTCGATACCATCGACCATGGTATCCTTCTGGGACGGCTCTTTGGGATGGGCTTTGGAGGCACTGCGCTCCAGTGGATGCAGTCCTTCCTGGACGGCCGTTCCCAGTTGGTGAAGCTGGGTGATACCTGCTTGGACCCCTGGCCTTTGACCTGTGTGGTCCCGCAAGGTTCTATTTTATCCCCCATGCTATTTAACATCTACATGAAACCGCTGGGCGAGGTCATCCAGAGTTTTGGAGTTGGGTGCCATCTCTATGCAGATGACACTCTACTACTCATTTCAACGGAAGCTCCTCCGATACTGAACCAGTGCCTGGTCGCTGTAGCGGCCTGGATGAGGGCGAACAAGCTGAAGCTCAGTCCTGACACGACAGAAGTCCTCGAGGTCAGTTGCATATCTGATCGGGGTATTGGGTGGCAACCTGTGCTCGATGGTGTCGCACTCCCCCTGAAGGCGCAGGTCCGCAGCTTGGGGGTCCTCCTGGACTCAGCGCTGACACTTGATGCACAGGTGTCAGCGGTGGCCGGGAGGGCCTTTGCACAATTAATACTTGTGTGCCAGCTGCGACCATACCTCGTGAAGTCTGACTTGGCCACGGTGGTCCACGTCTTAGTCACCTCTAGACTGGATTATTGCAATGCACTCTACGTGGGGTTGCCCCTGAAGACGGCCTGGAAACTTCAGTTAGTCCAACGTGTGGCTGCCAGGTTGTTAACTGGAGCAAACTACAGGGAGAGATCTACTCCCTTGTTTAAGGAGCTCCACTGGCTGCCGATCATTTTCCGGTCCCAATTCAAGGTGTTAGTTTTTACCTATAAAACCCTAAACGGTTTGGGACTCGCCTACCTTTGTGACTGCATCTCCCCCTATAAACCCACTCGTCCTCTTCGTTCATCCGGTAGGGCCCTGCTATCGCTCCCACCACCATCCCAGGCTCGGTTCGCGGGGACGAGGGAGCGGGCCTTCTCTTTTGTTGCTCCCTGGATCTGGAATTCCCTTCCGGAGGAAATCCGGCAAGCACCCACCCTGGCTTCCTTCAAAAAGCTGCTTAAAACCTGGCTCTTCCGCTGCGCCTTTGGATAACCGAGCCCATAGCTATAATAGTTGCACAGACCATCTCTTTGACTCGAAACACTGTACTTTATTCTTCTGCCCCAAAGCATCTTAGAATATAACATTGCATTTTAGTTCTAGTGGCCCATCCAGGCCATCCTCTCCTCCATCTCAGTGGTCTTTTTTCTTCTTCTGTGATTCATATGTTATTTGAGTGGTTATATTGCTTCTGTTTATGTGATTGTTTTAGTCAATTGTTATGTTTGGGGTTTTTTTTGTATTCTTACAGGTTTATATTGAAAACCGCCCTGAGTCCTTTTCGGGAGAGAGGGCGGTATACATATAAACTTTTACTTACTTTTACTTACAGGGATGAGGCAAGGCCAAGAGAGGTGGAGGTAGAAGATCAGGTTTCCCTGCATCCTTTGGAGAGTTTGGAAGGCTCTTCAGCCTCTCCCCCGCTCCTTGCCTCACCCCTAGGTAGAGCCCTCTAAAGAGGAAGAAGAAGAAAGGGGAAGGAGGTGAGGAAGACTGCATTCTCCTTGAAGCAGAGCCTTCCAAACTCTCCAAAGTGATTATTCTTTTGGGCTGCACAGATCTGGAATCAAGTTTGGGGGGGGGGGGGTGGACGAAGGGGAACAACATGGGTGAGTGGGCAAGAGAAGTGGGAGTCTTTCTGAGATCTTTATGGTGATTTGGAGCACCAGGCGACCCAGAAGGGCCACTGTCATGGAGTTCCACCAATCGGCTGGCTGACTGGTCAGCTGGCAAAATTGGGGTCACTGAAATGCCCAACAGGCATGTTACATTTGGCAGCAAATCCTTGCCCCCCACCAGGGTTTTGAAAATTAAAGTGCACATTAAAATCGATAGCGCAGTAGACTCCAGTAAATGCGGGTACTTTGTGTAACCTGTTCTACCTTTTAGAAAGATAATAACAGCTGTGAAAAAGCTGATAATGCTCTTTTACTCAGGCACTAATGATGCATACACTTGTTTTAACTTTTAAATTTATTTCAACAACAGATGCTTTCTGATTGTTTATTGCATCTATATACCACTATCCTGTTAGTGTTCAATCAAAACCATTCAACTATGCTTTGCTGTCATTTATTCTTGGTTTACTTCCAGCTTAAATTCAGTATGTCCAGTAGAGAATTGGTTTACAAAAGATATATTGTAGCATCTTTCTGAGATTTTTCAGGACTTTCTGAAACTCTTAACTTTTTAAATAAAATCCTTTTTGTTTTACTACTACTACTAATAATAATAATAATAATAATACTTTATTTACATCCCACCACCATCTACCAGAGGAAGCATCCCCAAATTTGTGTCATATTTTGCCTTCATCAATCAAAACTGTGCAGCACTTGTACTACTATTACCACATTTAAAAGGATTTGATGAGTTTCGATTTTCTAAAGAAAATATGAAATAAAAGCACAGGGATGGATATTTTTCATTTTTAAAAAAATAAGTCAGTGCTGAAAATACTTTTATCTTTTTTACATGGACACAAGTTTGAAGTGGCCATGATATTGTCCAGCAAACCCACCTCTTTCTCCCTTGGTACCCCATTGCCCCATCTGATGTCATGGCATGCAACAGAGAATTGGTAGGACCCATGTCGCATAGAAGGAAAGTTAGGGTGGCTTGCATCTATGATATTTTTATCTGTGGTGGCTGAAGGAGTCCCTGAGAGGACCATACCAATACCCAGGGCCGATCTGGCACTCAGCACACAGGATTGGTCTCAGGCTTTGGATCTTTGTAGATTCATCGATGGTCAGCCAAAATCTCCCTGTGGTATGCCTTTTATGGAAAATCAACTGGGTCTGTTTTTTTTCTCATTTGATAGTTTCAAGAATATGCTTTGTGACATGTTACTTGCAATGAATATACAATTCTATTTTGATTAAAATGTTGAGTTTAGCATCCAAATAAATATTTTAAAAGATCTATTGATGTTGAAGGACCTTGCATCTTATGATCTTTTTCTCTTTCATATTTTAAGCAATCTGGAACGAAAGGAAAGGTAAGCTCAATAGTGAAAAGAGTATGGAAAATAAACATGCTTTGAAAATACTGGATGTTAGCTTTTATGTTTTGATAGGAGAGTTTCTGGAATGTAATTACACATTCAGTTATCTGTTGATTTCTGTTTGAATTAGCACAGGAGGAAGTGTTTTCTTGAATTAATATTGTATGTTAATGCCATCATGATTGCTTTTTTGATTGCTTGGCAGCAGTAGAAAAGGAGGAAAAGTGTGTATTGTTTTGGACAGATGGGAGGCAAAGAGGAAAGCAGTATCAGTCAAAGGACCTCATCACATGAAGGTTCCCAATATAGACGATAGCGGGAGGATTTGCCACAGATTGTGGCAAATCCAGCATGGGACAAAAGGAACCTGTCGTCCCGTAACCTGCATTGCTCAGATCACCCCTCACCTTATCCCACCGGGGGAAGCATCACAGCCCAGCTTCCCCTGTTGCTTTCAATGTAACATGGGAAACTTCCTGTGTTTCCACTGCTGCCTCCTGAAACAACTGTACCTCTCTTCAGACACAAAGCCCTGCCAGAAGTAGATCAACGTCATGTGATGCGATCCAGTGGGCTCCATGCCTGAAGAGAGGTGCAGTAGGCAATTTTGCCCATCTGATGAGTTCACAAGAAAGTGTTGAAATAGTTTCAAGGTAAAGAAAGTATGATCCTGGCAGAAGGAAGAAGGATGCTTTAATCTTCTGGTCTAGCTCCAAGCCCAATCATCAACTATATGTGTGTGTGTGTGTATGTGTATGTGTGTGTGTGTGTGTGTGTGTGTGTGTGTATATATATATATATATATATATATATATATATATATATACACGTGTGTGTCTGTGTGTGTTTTCTTCACTTCTACGCCTCCCCCCTCCCCCAATTTAAATATCTCTAAAAACACGGTGTGTCTTAGATTTCCAAGTGTGTGTTTTCCCCCATTTTTATACATGTTGCAGGTGACAGCACACATTTTGTTTTTCCTTGGAAACTCTGCCTCCATGTTTGACTTCTATTGTTCCACCCCATTCTTACTATTTTATTGTTGAATAAAGTGGCACACTTTGCAAGTGTGGAGCCACCATTATTTCATTATAGGGGAGCTCACTCAGGAACAACTAGGAAGTTTTGGTTATATCTTTGAAACCACTTACTGTATTTCGTTCATTTTAATCCCTTATTGCACATCAAAATGTTGTGAAAAATTGGACATTGAAGCCACATTGAAACAGAAAGTTGTTGTATATGCAGAAGAACATGGAGATAAAGCTATGAGTTGACATTTTTACATTAATGAGATAAAGATTGGTCTTCGAAATTTCTAGAAAATTCTAAAAGAAATAAGGCATGTGCATCTCTATTATAAAAGTGAAAATGTGTATGTATGTTCCAGGAAGATTCCTGCATAGCTTAACGAATTTGGATCGAACCTGGTACACATGATCCAACTTAAAATAGTGGTGGGGTTTCAACTAAACAGGCTGGAGTTGATGGGCTTTCCAGCCCAACTTGATGATGGGGGATGATAGAGGATGCTTTGAATTAGAGTCCAGCTACATCTATAGAGCTGCGTGGTTACAACCTATGACTTAAAGGTGTGGTTCTCCTTGGAACTAGTCTTCTTGGGCTGCAATTCCCATCATCCTTAATCCTTCACTGGACAGGCTGGGGATGATAGGAATTCCAGCCAAAGAAGGTTGAACTGTCCAACCAGTTTCAAGAGCTGTATCATGGTCATGGGTGGGGATCACATGGCTCTACAGATGGTGCTGGACTCCAACTCAAAGCATCCTCTCCCATGAGCTGGTAGGGGCCAATGAGAGTTGAAGTACAGCCAGATCTGGTTTTGATGGTACAGTAGAGTCTCACTTATCCAACATTCTGGATTATCCAACGCAGTCTGCCTTTTAGTAGTCAATGTTTTTGTAGTCAGTGTTGTGATATTTTGATGCTAAATTCGTAAATACAATAATTACTACATAGCATTACTGCGTATTGAACTACTTTTTCTGTCAAATTTGTTGTATAACATGTTTGGTGCTTCTATATATATAAAAGAGTGATGGCATCACAGCGACCCACAAAACAACAAAACTACAGGCCCCCCAACCTCGACATTTGACAACACAACCCATCATCCACGGCTCTAGGTTGATACAACAAAAAGAAAAGAAAAATAAAGTCCTAATTAGAGAGAGAGGAATAATTGCTTTTATCCAATTGCTGCCAGTTAGAAGGCTAAGCTCCTCCAACTTGGTCTCCTAGCAACCCAATAAAAAATAATTAAAAACACTAAAAAATTAATACAATAAAATACTATAACAGAAAATAACTAAAAATAATACAAGAAAATAATAAAATATAATAAAAAGATAATTTACAATAAAATTTATAAAAAAATACAAATAACGTCAAATAAAAATTACACAATTTTTAACCAATACCACCACCACTTTGCCACAGCAACGCGTGGCCGGGCACAGCTAGTAATTTGTAAAATCATAACCTAATTTGATGTTTAATAGGCTTTTCCTTAATCCCTCCTTATTATCCAACATATTCGCTTATCTAACGTTCTGCTGGCCTGTTTATGTTGGATAAGTGAGAGTCTACTGTAGTTAAAGCCAAGCCAGAACTGGGATAGATGGAAGTAGCACCCTGACCATGTCTTGAGCTGATCGGAGCAGCAGCTTGTCCAGATGTTTTTTCTTAATCTAAAAATATTACCACAGCTAACAAAATACAATCTAAAACAATGATCATCATTATAACACACTAAACATATACCATACATACAATGACCATACCTAATCTACGATCCACACACTCGTTGCCTGGTGGTTTAACTTCTCAATTTCTATGGCCATAAAATATCGCTAATACAACTTCCTTTTATATTGGTACTCTTCTAACTCTGAAAGCCAATAATAGATGTTTGACCCCATCTTTGATGTAGAAAGGTCATAAATAAGTCCCATTCTTTCTTGAAGATAAAGGATTTTTCCTTGATCAGCATTGTCAGTTTGTGTGATGACTCATGGGCCTTGTAGTCCTGTTCCTAGTACTATTGTGGCAGACGAAGAGGAAAACATGGGATTTTCGCCGGTTCAGCCAGAGCCGGAGCCTCTTCACCTGCAGGATGTTGATATTTGCCCACAAGAATCCAGCCAAACAAGCCTTGGACAGAACTCCCCCCCGTTTTCCCGGAGGGACAATTATACCAAAGATAGGGGAGTCAGGGAGGCTAATCGCAGAAGCCTGAGAATCGCTGCCAAACAGATGGCTGATTAGGCCTGCTTCCCTTGGGAAATTCTAAGGAGTCATGTATCTGGACAGAGTTGGGTTTCGCTTCTCGTTCTCTAGGGAAAGAATTCTGTTGGCGGGAAAACGAGACCCAATATAGGTGTTTCGCGCAAGGGAGACTTTGCGGAGTCAATTGATCAGCTTGAGGAGAGAGATCGTGTGTGGACTTCGTAATCCCAGTTCCTTGCTTCCCGGATCAAGTTTCAAGCCTTGCCTTTGTCTCATGTTTTTACCACGGACCATGTTTCATGCTTCATGTTCATCTTGCCTTCAGTCAAGGATCTAGTCGAGAATCAAGTTTATTCAGCCTTGTTGTCAAGCTTCATTGGACTTTAAAGACTCTGTTATTTCCCCACACTATTGCTTGGCAAAGTGTGTGTTTCGGTCAAGTGGATTAAAACTTTGAACTCTAATATCTTATATTGGACAATACATTTCTGGACTATATTTGACCTTATCTGAAAGGTCTGCTTCTGAACTATATTTTTCACTTGTTTTTATTGATTTTATATATTTCTTTAATAAAGATATTAGATAGATTCTGGCCTCTGTGTAAGGTTATTGGTGCCCTGCAGCCTGGGTCCTGACAGTTTGTCCATTTCAGCTAGTTCACATAGGAGCCCCAGGTGGCGTAGTGGGTTAAAGCCTTGTAACTTGAAGGTTGGGTTGCTGACCTCAAGGCTGCCAGGTTCGAATCCAACCCGGGGAGGGGAGAGCGCGGATGATCTCCCTCTATCAGCTCCAGCTCCATGCGGGGATATGAGAGAAGCCTCCCACCAGGATGGTAAAAACATCAAAACATCTGGGTGTCCCCTGGGCAACGTCCTTGCAGACGGCCAATTCTCTCACACCAGAAGTGACTTGCAGTTTCTCAAGTCGTTCCTGACATGAAAAACAAAAAGCTAGTTCACGTATCTTCATAAGCCAGTCTTCTTGTGTCAAGAGGGCTGAATCTTTCCATCTCTGGGCATAGATAATTTCCGCTGCCGTAACTATATATTATCCTCCACATTTTTATTTCCACATTCTAAGTTGATCATTCATCATCCCCAACAAATAGAACTCTGGTTTCATAATGAATTTGACCTTGACAGTTTCTTCTAACATCAAATATATTTGAGCCCAATATTTCTGGGCCTTTTTACAAGACCACCTGATAAGGTAAAATGTCCCCAGATTTTTCTCTTTTTCCAGCATTTAATAGAACTGCTTTTATACATCTTAGAAAGCCTCTCCGGTGACAAATACATGTACATCGTCTTGTAAAAAATGTCTTTGAAGTCATTTCTCAATGTGAATTTCAATCTCCTTGTTGAAATGTTTTTCCATTGTTTCCTGTATTTGATTACCACTGTTTGTGCCCAGTTAACCATTCATTTCATAACAGCCGTTTGTACAATTTAGGCATCAAATTGTTATCTCCAGAGTATAGTACAGTTTCAAATTCTAGATTGTCTATAACAGTGGTTCCCAACCTTTTTTTGACCAGGGACCACTTGACAGGGACCACTTTGACCATGGTCCACTCTCCAACATTAGTACCAAAAGGGTTATGAATCAGTTTGTGGTCAGCTTTAGATTTGGTTTGGTTATTTGGGGTGCTGATTCCAAAAATTGCATTGGATAAACCACATCAGCTCTAGTTTCTGATACAGAACATATGCCATCTAGTAGTTGCCATCTGCTTGCCTACAGAAAAACCATATTTAAATTAAATAAAGACGAAGGAGGTTAGCGGACCAGATTTTTGTTCTCATGGCTCACAGTTTGAGAATCACTGGTTTATAACAAATCTAAATCAGTTTTATCCATCTTAAACCATTCTGCAATTTGTCTATGAGCAAACCATTGTATTGTCATTAACTCCTCCATCATCTTTAATCTATATTGATCATTAGTCAAAAACAGCAAATTTTTCTAGGTCATTGAGATATACATTTTCTAATGGGACTGTTCAAAATATGGTAAAGCTGACAATAAGTATTTTATTAGATAGCATTAGAAAATGCATATCCAGGCAACAGACACACTCTAGGAGGGCCAGAGCGTTGCCATGGAGACATTCTGAGGGTGGTCTTCTCAGAGGGCCTTGCAAGGATGGAAGTGAGGTGGGGAAGGGAGAAAGGAGTCCTTAAGATGAGAAAACACAGGTTATAATACAGTTCTTTACAGTATCCTATATTCAGAGCAACACTAGATAGACATACACACACTCAAATGCACATTTGGTAAATTCAAGACTGATTATCAGTAAAACAAGAATAGTTTATGATTTGATCATAAAATGGTGGCTAATTAGATGAGTTATTATTGTCTGGCCATCTTTTCTCCCCCAAACTTAGTTTTACATATGACTAGGAAGTGATGGTCGCAATGATTTGTAGCAATCGTTTTGCCCATTAAAATAATGTTTTTCTTCAGAGCCTATTTGGAGGGAAAGTGTCTTTCTGTGTGTTGCCTCCTGTTGCCTTTAAGACCAACAGAAGCTTTGCTCTCAGATGTGCTTTCTTGGTAGATTCTATAAGATGAAGTATTTAGAAAAAGGCAGAAGCTTTAAATTTGTAACTTCTAACTGGACTGTATTTATTATAAAATTGTATTATTTATAGCAGATTTTTTGTGTTGCTTTTTAGACTATAATGAGATAAAAATGTGCAGTGAAGTAGAAGATAATATATTCATGCAGGCGTACCTCAGATAACAGTGTAGATGTGTTCCTTTAACAGAAATAGGTTACCAGACGGTGAAATAACAGGGAAATAATAAGTGTAGGTTCCTGTACCACAAAATGAAGAGCAGGTCAACATGTTTTCAGCAAACATTTATTCAGGACTATCAGTAGGCACCTGTGAAACCAGGTCAGAGAAGCCCTGAATAAGAAACAAAACATTTGAAACTTTTGGAGACCATCTTTTGGTTTCTCCCAAAATGCAATCAGGGAGCCCTTCCACACAGCCCTATATCCCAGAATATCAGGGCAGAAAATCCCACAATATCTGTCTTGAACTGGGTTACCTGAGTCCACACATACACACACACATGTGTTGTTCACACATGCTCACTAAGGGATTCTGGAGGCAGTTGCTGTTTACATTGCCTGTTGAGGCACATATAGTTCAGTAGGATCAGCTGGAGTAGAACCCTTTGGTTTCAAAGTAAAAACTTCATTGCCTTTTTAAACATCTGCTTCAACCCCATACTAAATACCCGTGTTTCTGGAATCTTGCTCTACTATCCTATCAATGCTAGTTAGGCAGAAGGTTATGCGGAAACAAGATGGTTAAGTCTGAAAAGACTTCCAGTTACTTTGTCATTAGCAGCCCTGCTCACATCCTACAGACCCACGGGTCTGGCTTCCATGATTGTGGTGCTGAATGATGGAAAATAATTTGTATTTGGTTTTGGAGACTTTTATGAGAAAGTTTCTGCTGATTGTGGAGTACCTACATTATTATGGAGGAGATTTCATCTGTGCTATACTAAAACCTTATTTATGGTATTGGAATTAGGTCTCTCTATATGACATATTTTAGAAGGTGAAAAACTTCACTATGCTAATATATAAAAGTAAATATGTTTTGTAGTGCTTGAAGTAGCTAAATTCTGAATGTAGTTCTGCTGAATGCAACTCTTGATTCATTTTTCTCAGAAAAGAATATCCTGCCAATATTTCGAAGATAGACCATGAATTTGTTAGATTTTCTCGGCCTACAGAAATGAGTAAGTTTGTTCTTATTTTCATTAATTACCACATCAAATTACTGCACATGGAACATGTGAATTCATGTTTTAATCAGGAAAAAGGAGAAATTTACTATTGTTTTAATGGATTTTCAAAACATAATCCATTTATTTATTTATTTATTTGCTGGTCTTATTCTGCTTAACCTTTTTTAGTTAATGAAATGCTTTTATAATTGATATAGAAAGAAGCATGTTTTTTTAAAATAAAAAAAGTATTTCATTTTAGATAAAAGTATAGATTGGTAGTTTTGTAAAATTGTCTCTAGTAATGATAAGGCTATACTCATATTCTCATTTTTAAATATGGTAGTGGAAACACTCTTCGTGAATGAATTAAGTTCTGTGATCTGCCAAAGGAATAGCATGTATACTGCTTTGTTGCGTAGCATTCCTGCGGCCTCTTCATAACTGTGTTGGTATATGCTTACATTTTCTTTTTTTCTGAAGAAAATTATCTTTGGCAGTTTTTGACTGTGTTGTATAACAAACTGGAATCCACACTTTTAGCTGGTTGGGAGTTCATTAAAAGTAATAGCTATATTGTGACTTAGCATAATTTTCAGTATAAAATGATGAAATTATTAGAAAGAAATATCAAGTGCCCTTTGTTTTAGTGCATGATACAAATCTTGAAGTACCATGCTTCTGCTTGACTGGAGGGTGCTGTGTTTTGGTTCAACGGATATACCTTCTCAGATCTTACCTTTTCAATTATCATGACACAGAGTGAGGCACTCAGTAACCTATTATACCTATTTAGATTGGCTGTAAAAGGCAGAATTAAAGTTGTCTTCAGTAGAGGTGTTTTCTTTTACTGATATTGATTCCCTTCTCCTCTTCCAGAAAGTGTAATAGAGAAGAGAGAAGAGTCTGGATCAGAGTCAAATTCCGGAATTACAAGGAAGGAACAGCTGAAACGTCACTGTCCTATATACCAGTCTGGTTTGCTTCCAACTCCTGCTACAAAGAAATGTGCAGCCCACCTAGAGGTGGGTTATATATTAAAGCTTCATTAAATTTTATAATAGACATTGTTGAAAGATTAAATGGCTTTTTACATATTGTAATAATCTACCGGCATGTCTATGCTACCAGCAACTGCACTAGCATTTTGCTTTTTAAAGTATGAAATTTGTGCAGACTTAATCAGAAAACTAAACAGCTTGAGACTCCCCGAGACTCAAAATAATGGATTTGCTGGTCTGTCACTGATATATTCATGCACACATGGTATAGCATATGGGAAATGGATATGATGTTGACAAATATAAGTAATCCTGATACTGTTTTAAGCAAGTGCTACTCAGTAAATCTGCTCCCACATCTGTCAAGTCCTAATAGGCAGACAGATATAGCAACTGAGTAGTTGAGTATGTGGTAGGAGGTAAGGAGTAGCCGACTTGGACTTGGGAATTCTGACAAAGATATACAGAAACCTGATAAAGAAAAACTCATAGGAAAATAAGAAATGGTGGAGAAACCTAAGGCAAAAATGGAAACTAAATTTAATCCATAATTTTGAGTCATACACTCATGTATTGGGATTGTTACCCTGAAGTGAACATAGTTCTTCATGATTTTTGTGACTCATGCATAACAACAACAACAACAACAACAACAACAACAAGTTAATAATGGCATATGAGCCATTCTGAACCTGGGCAGCATTCTGTGGAAATTACTAGAACCGTGTTTTGAAGTATGTTTCTTTGCTCCCAAGCATGTAAGCACTGTGTTCCCACCAAAACCCAGTTCCCTTTTGTCTGCCATTATGGTAGGATTGTCAGGAAGCCTCAACAGTTTGGTACTTCTCAGTTCATCTTTTTGTTGTCTGGTGGCTTAAGGTCGTGAAGACACTCAACTGGAAGTAGATAAACTGTGGGGTGAAAATCTCACTTTTCTATATTGCCTCATCTGCCTGAGTGAAGACCACATGGTTGTGTCTATTTTGCCAGACCTTTTTGTGGCGTGCGAGGTGTAGCACAGCTTCTCAGCGTAAGGCTCTTAAGTGATAAGAGGCCCTCTAGACCATGACCCTTGCAGCCTTGAGTAAGCCACTTCATATGGTGCTATCTCATTATGCCTGCCTTCTGCCAATGAGTGAGACCACTTAGGTCCCCTCAGATAAATAAGTGGCATTGGTTCCAACACCAGATAAACCTCCTAAGCCTTCTTCCAGGCATCAAAAATCTATAGACGCTAATGCCCAACAAGTCTGTAGAGAAACATCTGTCCACTTGCAATTTTAGCAGATGATGATGATGACGATGATGATGATAAGGATAAGGACCATCTTCTGAAGATTTCACACACACCCTTAAAAAAACAAGATCAGGTCCTTCCATTCTGGAGATCCACCCACCCCCATCTCATATTCTTACCTCTACAATGTCTCCTTATTGTCTTCTGAGCCCAATCTCAGAGAATTGGTAGAGATTTGGATGCACTGTCCAATGTTAGTTAATCTTTTTTTTTCCTCCTAGGGTTCAGAACAGAACAGTTGTCCCACAATTTGCTTGTGTCCTGGTAAAGCAAATGAAAGTCAGACCAAATGCAGTATTTGCGGAAAGTGTTGTATTGCAGGCTTACAAAGACAGTCTGTTCAAAACATGGCACTAAACGATACTTTGGAATCTTTGGCACGAGAGCCAATACATGAGAATTTGGCAGGACATAAATCTTTAAGTACTGGACTAAATGCAAAAAAGTTTTATGGATCTTCTCCTGAGGCAGTTTCACTAGATTTAATTGTGAGACGCAATGTAGGACCTACTATGCTGCGACCAAATGGAAAAAATTGTTCCAAACTTACAGGAAATGTAAGGCAGAGGAATACAACGGCATCAGAACTAAATGATCCAAGTAAGTTTTTTAAAAGTATAAGCTGGATATTAGTAGTGTGCATGACTAAAAAAACCCTGCTTTGTTTGTTCTAATGAAAATTATGCAACCCCCGTTTTAATTTTAAAGTATTTTGGAAAAGTCATAAGGGGTCAGTGTTGAAACTATTACATAATTCTAAAAAGGTTGTTCGTTTTTTGTTAAGTTACTTACCCATTTGCATCAATGGGGACACTAACGGGGCTCTTCTCTCACTTTTAGGGAATTAAAACTATTATCATAATTAAACTTGTTACAGTTGTAGCATACATTTAGAACTCTTAAGGCCCCAAGTTTCAGAAAGGTTCACACATCCATTGATTTTGGAAATTTAAAAAAGTTTTTATGAAAAACATTAAAAAAGCTATCTCCTTAAATTTTCTGTACAATGATGCAACATAACCAGGGCATAACCCCCCCCCCCCACCCAAAGTTACAGAAAGATTTGCACATCCACTGATTTTGGGAATTTTAACCAACATGAACTTAGCAGTACTATTTCACTGGAGGACCCCAGTGGCCATTCAGTCCAACCCTCTTCTGCCAGGCAGGAAAAAGACAGTCAAAGCACCCCCAATGGATGCCCTTCCCAACAACCCCCTTTTATCACAAAATCTCCTTTGAGAATGAACACAGATATTCTTTCACAAAAAGGTTCAGGGAGAAGGAGGAGGAGGAGGCACAAGGTGGTAAGCAGAATTCTGGGAAATGTAGTTTGGGAAGGAGGGGACCCCTGTGGCAGATAATTTAAAAGGTCCCACCCTAAACTACATTTCCCAGAATTCTGCTAGCTTCAGAATATTGGAGCTTACCAGCATTGAAGCCTCAATGTGATGGTCTCTGCCTGTCCCCCTCTGGGCCAGCCATGTGCCAGCCATCCAGCCAAACATCCCTCATAGATTTGACATAGGATGCACAAACGACTTTTTGCACAGCCCATATCCCCACATTGGAGATATTTCTGAGGAGAACATAAAATGGCAGGCAATTTAAATGGTTTTGAAACATACTCTGAAGGTCCATCATGCAGCAGCCTGTCTGAAACTAAGTCATTACAGGTCTCTGCAGTGCTACAATGGAAGAGAACTCCCAGGATATACTCCAGTGTGAATTCTGTGGAATAAAAGAGGGCTAAAATGTAGTTTATTAGTATTGGTGTAATTGCTGTTTATGTATTGAAAATTGTGATTTAACACATTGTGCTTTAACACAACAGAATAATTCTCTTTCGTTTTGGAAAAGTGAAATGCTAGAAAGTAGTCAAAGAAGTAGAAAGAGGTGTTTAGTGAATGTCTAATGTCTGTGACTCTAGTATTAAGAGTTTTTGTTTGTTTGTTTTAGCCTGTAAAAACACTCCATTGGGCAGAGTCCTTTCTGATTAATAATGTCTTGACACGGGTGGGGATACACTTTTTTTATTTCAGTGTTGGGGAACTTTTTGCATCCCCTCCCCCCAAATTTGGAGGAAAGCCCTCCCCAAGCTTTTTGAAAAGTGAAGGGCATAAATAAAGCTCCCAAAGGCTGAGAAAAGGGCCAGTAACACCTTTTTAAATTCTTGGAAGTACTATCAACCTTTACCTAGGCAAACAACCTTTTTTTGAGGGAGAAGCTGAGGGAGCCCTGTGAGGCAAGGCTGCAGAAGTGATTTTTAGAACTGCACCTTACATCTCACTATAAAATGATTCCAGTAAAGAAATATGACACATGACATCAATCTCAGAAGATCACAGTTTCAATTCCTAAAACGTAGGGCTTGAGACAAATACTTTTTCCTTGTAGTTGTTTTATCCAGTGATGATGAAGAAGAGAATGAGATTGGCAGTAATAACCGAATGGAAAGCATATCACCACGTCCAGCAGATTCAGCCTGTTCGTCCCCTGCACCTTCCACAGGAAAGGTGGAGGCAGCCTTGAAGGAGAACACCTGTGAACTACAACAAAGATTAACTAGCATTACAGCAGACTCAGAATCTGCCGTCACATTACCAAGAAAAGCAAGAATGAAAGACCAGGTAGCCCCTTTGTATGTAATTTCAAAAAGGGCATAGATGTATCCATGCAATATTTATAGATATGTATGACAATATATCCTGGGGAATGCATGCACATATCTGTAATACATTGGTGGAAACATAGTGTAGCCTCCTTATGGATTCTAAGCATGCGCTACATCTTCTATTTTATTAGTTGAATTCAAAGGATTGCATTAGTTTGTACTAACTTGTTCTGTTAATTTTGGCAGCACTCTAATGTATTACTAACATTTTCCAGATCAAGCACCTATATATGCTGGATTATCTCAACATCTTTGCACATTAACTAACCTATAGCATAATTTGGAGAATTGGTTAGCTAAGAACATGCCCTCAGAACTTATCAAAACCCCTGGAAGCTGTTTTGCATTCTGGTTTGGTTTGGGGAAAAGCAGAGTATAGATGAAGTAGTACAATAATACAATACAACATCAGTATCTCCAGGTGCATGATTAAGATGGTTTTGAAATAGTGTTCTGATTTAATGTTGGAGGTTGAGTAGAGAGGATGCTTTAAAAACAAAAGCATTCATAGAATCGTAGTGTTGGAAGAGACCACACGGGCCATCCAGTCCAACCCCCTGCAAGAAGCAGGAAAATCTCATTCAAAGCACCCTCGACAGATGGCCATCCAGCCTCTGCTTAAAAGCCTCCAGAGAAGGAGCCTCCATCACAGTCCGGGGCAGAGAGTTCCACTGTCGAATAGCTCTCACAGTGAGAAAGTTCTTCCTGATGTTCAGGTGGAATCTCCTTTCCTGTAGTTTGAAGCTATTGTTCCGTGTCCTAGTCTGCAGGGCAGCAGAAAACAAGCTTGCTCCCTCCTCCCTATGACTTCCCTTCACGTATTTGTATATGGCTATCATGTCTCCTCTCAGCCTTCTCTTCTGCAGGCTAAACATACCCAGCTCTTTAAGTCGCTCCTCATAGGGCTTGTTCTCCAGACCCTTGATCATTTTAGTCGCCCTCCTCTGGACGCTTTTCTGCCCTTCAACTGTGGTGCCCAGAATTGGACACAGTATTCCAGGTGTGGCCTGACCAAGGCAGAATAGAAGGGTAGCATGACTTCCCTGGATCTAGATGCTATACCCCTATTTATGCGGGCCAGAATCCCGTTAGCTTTTTCGCTGCCGCATTACATTGTAGGCTCATGTGTAACTTGTTGTCCCAAAAGGACTGCAAGATCTTTTTCACACGTACTGCTATCGAGCCAGGCGTCCCCCATTCTGTATTTTTGCATTCCATTTTTTCTGCCGAAGTGAAGTATCTTGCATTTGTCCCTGTTGAACTTCATTTTGTTAGCTTCGGCCCATCTCTCTAATCTGTTAAGATCGTTTTGAATTCTGCTCCTGTCTTCTGGGAGCTATCCCTCCCGGTTTGGTGTCATCTGCAAACTTGATGATCGTGCCTTCTAACCCTTCGTCTAAGTCATTAATAAAGATGTTGAACAGAACCGGGCCCAGGACGGAGCCCTGCGGCACTCCACTCATGACTTCTTTCCAAGATGAAGAAGACGCATTGGTGAGAACCCTTTGGGTTCGTTCACTTAACCAATTACAGATCCACCTAACCATAGTTTTGCCTAGCCCACATTTGACTAACTTGTTTGCCAGAAGGTCATGGGGGACCTTGTCGAAGGCCTTACTGAAATCCAGATATGCTACATCCACGGCATTCCCTGCATCTACCCAGCTTGTAACTTTATCAAAAAAAGAGATCAGATTAGTCTGGCATGATTTGTTTTTGGTAAATTCGTGTTGACTATTAGCAATGTCCGCATTTGTTTCTAAGTGTTTGCAGACCACTTCCTTAATTATCTTTTCCAGAAATTTGCCTGGTATCGACGTGAGGCTGACCGGACGGTAATTGTTTGGGTCATCCTTTTTTCCCTTCTTGAAGATAGGGACCACATTTGCCCTCCTCCAGTCTGCTGGGACTTCTCCTGTTCTCCAAGAACTCTCAAAAATGATTGATAGTGGTTCCGAAACAACTTCCACTACTTCCTTCAATACCCTTGGGTGTAATTGATCCTGCCCTGGAGACTGGAATTCATTTAGAACAGCCAGGTATTCCTGGACGACTTCTTCCCCTATTTAGGATTGGATTTCCCCCAATCCTTCATCCACTCCATGTTGCTGAGGTTGAGGCTGGCTTTCCTTTTGTGAGAAGACTGAGGCGAAGACAGCATTAAATAGTTCTGCCTTTTCCCTATCTCCTGTCAGAATTTCCCCATCTTCTCCTCGCAGAGGCCCTATAGCCTCCTTGTTCTTCTTTTTTTCTACCGACGTAAGCAAAGAAGCCCTTTTTATTGTTTTTAATGTCTCTGGCAAGCCTGAGCTCGTTTTGCGCTTTAGCCTTGAGAACCTTTTCCCTACAGGAGTTGGCTATTCGTTTGAATTCTTCTTTGGTGATTTCTCCCTTTTTCCACTTCTTGAGCATTTCTTTTTTGAGTCTTAGACCAATTAGAAGTTCTTTGGACATCCATTCTGGCTTCTTTGCACTTGTCTTTTTATTCTTTGTTGGCACTGTTTGCATTTGTGCCTTGAGTATTTCACTTTTGAAAAACTCCCATCCATGCGTGACTTCCTTGTCTTTTAGTATTGGCGTCCATGGAATGCCGCTCAGTATTTCCTTCATTTTTTGGAAGTCAGCTCTCCTAAAGTCCAGAATGCGGGTTTGACTTTTTTTCGTTTCGGCATTCCTTTGTATTGCAAACTGCAGGAGCACATGGTCACTTGGCCCTAAGGATCTGACCACTTCGACTGTATCGATCAGGTCCTCCGTGTTTGTTAGGATGAGGTCAAGAGTATCTGATCCCCTTGTTGCCGCTTCTAGGACCATAAAATTGTCTGCAAGGCAAGTGAGGAATTTATTGGACTTTGTACTCTTGGCCGTGTTTGTTTTCCAGCAGATATCAGGATAGTTGAAATCACCCATGACTACTATATCTCTTCTTTGTGCCTGTTTGGTCAGCTGCTGCTGACAGAAGGCTTCATCAAGTTCTTTATCCTGGTTCGGAGGTCTGTAGTAGACACCCACGACGAGATCATTTTAAGTCCCGGTTCCCTTGATTCTTATCCAGATGCTTTCAAGTTGGTTTCCTGGATTGCCATCTTGCATCTCTTCTGCAACGTAAATGTTTTTGACATATAGGGCTACTCCCTCTCCTCTCCCCTTTGTTCTGTTTCTATGTAAGTACGTGTAAGTCCCTTGTTATCATCAGTGGGCTTCCGTCATTTGAAACTTGAGTTAATGCTTGTCTCAGTGGTGTTTGAGCCACTTTTTGTGACGGTTTTCTATGCTGCTTTGGTGGTTTAGGTTAGAACCATGTTAGAGGAGTAGGATCACTAAATTTGTGTTAGAAGTTGACTTATTGAGAGCTAGAGAAGAGGGTGTTTCTTCCTAGTGGCTGAACTCCATATTTCTTTTAGCAGAGCAGCATGAAAACAGCCACAATGAAGTGGCTCTCGCGTTGCTGGTAAGCATGTAAGAAGTATCAACAAAAAATTGTACCCAGAAAGGATAATTCCTTAACATTAAAATACATTGAAAATTGTCCCAGTTAATAGCACTTTACTCTAAGGATTTCATGGTGGGGATTTTTGTTTTTTAGTTTGAGCATCACTGCAAGAATTGGATAAACAAAGACAAAAATGCACCATGAGCAGTCTCCTTAAGTGCTCTCAAGGGGGACAACTTTCACGGTATGTTAATCTAAAAACTTATTAGTCATGGCAGCAATTCTTTAAAAGGGTGTATTCATCATAAAAGTTGATCTTCAAACTTGGGAAATTGTTCAAAGTTCTTACCTGGTTTCTTCAGATTTGTGTAAAGAATACCTATGGAGCATGCAAAAATATTCTACAAAGACCTATTAAACAAAACAGGGTGTGCAAATATACCACTAAAAAGATTTTAAACAGGGAGTATTCAAAATATCAAGCAAGCAAGGCACAGCCCTGTGTTTGCAAGGCTGAGACAGGGCTGTTGTTGGCATGGTGAGTGGAGATCTCATTCATAGGGATTGCCATAAGTCAAAGTTTACTTGACAACAATGGCAACAAATCCAAACTATTAGGCACACATGGTGAAACCATATCAGGTCTTATATACAGGGAGTCCACAAGTTATGAACAGAGTAGGTTCTGTTGGTTTGTTCTTAAATTGAATTTGTATGTAAGTCGGAACAGGTAAACATTTTTAAAATGTAACTCCAGCCAAAAATAAATGCTTTTTTGCTTTGGAGAACATAGGGAAGGGTTAACACTGCCGTGGTGTTTGTTTTGCTGCCTGTGCCCCATTCAGAAGATTTCACCTCACTTTCTGTTTCTGTGATAATTGGATTTTGAAAAATTTGGCTTATCGTGGAAACAAGAATTGCTGATAAACTTCACTGGAGACACCTTTCTACCATGAGAAATTCTCTTCCTAGGGTTTTTCTCTCAATTCTTATTGTCTCACCCCCATTCTTTTGAGTCATTTGTGAGTTGGATGTCTGTAACTCGGGGACTGCCTGTACAGTAAGATGATATGAAATCACCACATGTGGGTAAGCATTCACATGGCGAAATTGGAGGGACATAAAAACATGAGAAAAACATAGTTTGATGATTTTAAATACAATACTACTTGTTTGATATTCAATTGTGATTTTAAAGAACAATCTAACGTGATAATTTTCCCAATTCTGGAATATCCTCCAAACGTTCACTAAAATTACTGTATTGTATTTCTGTAATCAATTTGATCCTTCTACTTCATGTTTTTGTCTTACATTTTACATTGCTGATGTCAAGTTTATATGTGATCCCAATGAGATGAAACCTTTAAAATTTAACTGTTCAGTGAAAGAGAGTCAGGCACATACTTACTTTTCTCCCTAATAAAATCAATGTGATTTAGCCAAATTTATTTGGATTGGACCCATAGTGTGACTTTAAAGTAAAATGGTAGAATTTCTGATGTTCCATGTAGCAACAACCTATTTTTCATTGTTTCAAAGCTTATTTTAATTTTAATCTAGATGTTGTACAAGTACATCCATTGTCCTGAAAGTAATATATGCTTCTGTTTGATGCATTGTTATTACAATGTTTTTCACTTTTCTCGCCACTTATATTTTATATGTTTTGTTCTATGTAGAGTACAGTTATTGTCCACATCCTTACTTGTTCCAGTTTGGTGAAGAACACAGAATCTGTGTTGTGAACACAACATTTGCTACAAATTATTAATTGTCTAAAACTTATATTTTTGTTTACGTTTGGATGACATTAAATGTAGTAGACTGGGAGCAAGGCCCAGAATAATACTAGTCTGGGACAGGCATGTTCATTCTAAAGTGGATTAGCATTCACTTGGCAGCATTCGATTCACCCTCTAGTTGCATAGGCCTCTCATCCTTTTGTCTATTTTGTAATGTAAGCAAGACTTGTATAAATCTAGAAAATTTGCAGAGGTTCCTTAGTTTGAAGTGGTTTGATAGATGTTAATTGCAGCAAAATAAAGGTAGCGGTATTTTAAGGAATACTTGATCAGTGTCAGATGAATTGCAGCTGCATCACTTTTAAGTAAAAATATAGGATATGAATTTGCATTAGCAGATTGGGACTTTACTCTTGGCTACAGCTGTCAAATGATTTGCCTAAATGCACAGGGAAATAATGCACATGATAGGGTAATTAGAACAGATTTCAAAGTGCAAATATATATGGGTTGAATGTTCATAATCCAACATACCTGGCAGTAGAAATATTTTGAATTTGGGACTTTTTTGGATTTTGGAATACTTGTACAGTAGAGTCTCACTTATCCAACATAAACAGGCCAGCAGAACGTTGGATAAGCAAATATGTTGGATGATAATGAGGGATTAAGGAAAAGCTTATTAAACGTCAAATTAGGTTATGATTTTACAAATTAAGCACCAAAACATCATGTTATGCAACAAATTTGACAGAAAAAAGTAGTTCAATACGCAGTAATGTTATGTTGTAATTACTGTATTTATGAATTTAGCACCAAAATATCATGATATATTGAAAACATTGACTACAAAAATGGCTTGGATAATCCAGAAGCTTGGATAAGCGAGTCTTGGATAAGTGAGACTCTACTGTATATGCCTAAGGAAATATCTTGGAGGTAGGCAGTAACTTGGAGATGGGACCCAAGTCTAAACGGGTTTTTTTTGTTTCATACATGTTTTGCACATTTTATGCATGGAACATTTCTGTCACTATCTTAGCCTCTCATGTGGACAATTTTGGTTTTGGGAGCATTTTAGATTTTGAAATTCTGGATAAAGGATGCTCATAGGCTCAGATTTATGTTGCTTCCTGGATATACCTTTTTAAAAGCTTTACTTGAATGTATTTTTAATACCTGTTCTCTTCCACCTGTTCTGCAACATAACCCCAACATTTTAAAGATAACTGTTAAATGACAACCGTTTTATTAAATGATGTCTTTAATAATTACTTTGCAGTTTGGTAATGTTGTATCCAGTGCTCCAGTAAAACGTCGTAAAGTTACTTCTCAAGAAATTGCAACTGATGTATCTTTAAAATATCAAAATTCTTGTGAAAGTGTCATCCTACATTGTCGAAGCATAAGAATAGGAACCCTGCGAAGAATGGTTGCGGAGCCTGTAATCGTAAGTAAAATTATTATGTTTGTTTTCTGTCACTTTTATTAAAAAGGTGTTACAAATTGTGAGCTGAAGGTACGAAAAAGCAGAGGGTAGAACATGATTTGTTTAAGGAGCAGGCACATGTAACAGAAATGAAGAGAGACTGCTTCTATGCTACATATTGAGACATGGAAGGAATTAGCTGTGAGAACGGTGGGCGGTACCTGAAACATACAAGGTGATATCAAACACAAATATTTCTGTAATAGACAAGTTTCCATCAGCAATAACTGAAAATAAGATATGAATGACAACAGCAGTAGATAAGGAGATATGGAAGGGAAACAGAACACAAGAAGATCAGTGATATGAAGGTTGACGTCACTGAGAAATAGTGTAAAATGGTGCCAGAGTTCAAGGAGAGAAAGAAGGAGAAACAAATAGCCAGATGCAAATAGAGCTAGGATGACTGTGTATGTAATGCAGCTACAGTAGAGTCTCACTTATCCAAGCTAAACAGGCCGGCAGAAGCTTGGATAAGCGAATATCTTGGATAATAAGGAGGATTAAAGAAAAGCCTATTAAACATCAAATTAGGTTATGATTTTACAAATTAAGCACCAAAACATCATGTTATACAACAAATTTGACGGAAAACGTAGTTCAATACGCAGTAATGTTATGTTGTAATTACTAGGCTTGTCCGATTGATGGAAAAAATGTTTCAATTCTCATTTCTAAAGTAGGGGGTGCCGGATCTTCGATATAGAAATTATTTCTTAATTTTTCACCCAAAATTTTCGGATATTTCCGAAAATTTGTAATGTTTCTAAAATGGCGGACGCGCATGCGCAATTGCCAAAAAACAGGAAAACGGGGGGGGACTTTTCTGGGGGTCTCCCGCCCTCATTTCTTGAGCTATTCTCATCAAATTTGGTACAGTGGGAGAACACATTCCACACTGTTTGCTCAACAAATTGCAGAATGTTTCCTGTCTCCTATGATTTTTGGCGAATTTTCATAACTTTTTATAATACACTATTTTTCAATATTTGAAGAAACCTGTTCCTGGTTTGAAAGTCTTATTTCCTGTTCAATTGGGTTCTTATCACTGTAAAAGTCCCTCTTCTACTTGTGTAGACTTTGGATTAGAAATGCAGCACACGCCAAGCAATGCCTTGGCAGGAGTGCCACTGTCCTTTGGAAACTATAAATTGCCTTTGAACCTTTTGATCAATGGTGCCACTGGCTGACCTTGTGACTGCAAAAATGAAACTCTGACTGAGGACTTTGGATTAGAAATGCAGCACACGCCAAACAATGCCTTGTCAGGAGTGCCACTGTCCTTTGGAAACTATAAATTGCTGTGGACCCTCTATTGAATCAAATCAATGTCTGACTTTGTGATTGCAGAAATAAAACTCAGCCCAAGGCTTGGGAATAGAAATGGAGCGTGAGGGAAGCAATGCCTTGGCGGGTGCCCCACGTCCTTTGGAAACTATTTCTTCCAATGTACCCTTTAGGTTTGAAAACAATGTGTGTCTTTGTGATTGCTGCAATAACACTCAGCCCGGGGGCTTGGGATTACAAACGGAATGGGAGGGAAGCAATGCACTTGCAGGAACGCAGACGTCCTTTGGAAACTATTATTTTCAAGCCCCCCCCCCCCCTTTCAGGATTGCAAAGAAGGGCTGATGTGGTGATTGCTAAATTCCAAAAAAGAAAACAAAGGCAAAAGGTCTCCCTCAGGAGTAGATGGAAAGCACCCCAAGCTCAGCACTAGCAGATGTCCTTTGGAAAAAAAAAGTTTCCTAAAGCCAGCCACAGCAAGGACTCTGCCCCAAGCCCCCAGCCAATTTCCCCCCCAAAAAACACAATATCGAACCAGCAACAACAGAAACACTCTACCCCCAGTCACTTAGCCCTCTCTCCCCCAAGCAAGCAAGCAGCTTCCCAGCGCGCGCGAAACACCCTCTCTCCTCGGTATCCCAACCCAGAATGGCTTGGCTCAGTTGGGGAGGGGATTTTTATAGAGATCCTCCACGTGGACGCGGAGGACGCTAGCCCCCACCTTTTTCAGCCATCGTGGAAGTCTCTGATTGGCCAGGGAGTGGTAGCCATGTTAGGCTGCGCTAGGCTCCCATTCATGTTAGGTTGCAGAAACAAAACAAAAAATTTTTAAAAAAATTTAAAAAAATATTTAAAAAACAATTTTGGAAGGAAAACATTTAACGAAAATTTTAAGAAACAATTAGAGAATGGGCCAACGATGGTTCGAATTACATTGCCAGTTGCGCCCAGGGAAAACGTTTCAATACTTGTTTCAAAAAACGAGAACAATCCGAAATAATTACGAAACGAGAAACATAATGAATATTTGGACAACCCTCGTAATTACTGTATTTACAAATTTAGCACCAAAATATGAGTATATTGAAAACATTGACTACAAAAATGGCTTGGATAATCCAGAGGCTTGGATAAGTGAGACTCTACTGTATCTAGAGATGCAAATAAGAGCAGCTACTGATGCAAATTCAATCAGTGCACTTAACTTAAAACAAAATACAACACAATGGATACATTTTAATGGACATTTTCTGTTAGTGTTCACTGCTTTCTGGTAGTAATGTAAAAAGAAAATTACTCTTCTTCTGAAGGCTTGAAATTTTTCACAGAAACAAGGACTCCTTGTACAAGTGAAACATCTTTGCGTGCAATCTTTATTATGACTGCATGACAGATGAGATATTGGTGATCAATATTATACAGGTGTAATACTTATGATTATTTTAATTTACATTAAAAATGTATAGGTTGAGAAGGCTGTCACTGACAAATTATGTAAATTCAACAATAATTTGTTTTTCAGTTTTGCCTGGACTATATCAAGATAAATTTGGAAGGTTAGTAATTTTCTTCCTTCTCCATTTGCTTATGCCTGTAATAGTTAAGTCTTGTGTTTTGTGACTATTTTAGTCCCTCTTCCAATGTGATTTTTCTTTTTGAAGTAAGGACCCCAATTAACAGCTTTATATATTGATGATAGAAGCGGTGAAGCAGTTCTAACGTGGGCCGGCAATAGTAGAATGAGCCTCCTTCATGACAGTAAATTACCACCATCATTTAATAGCGGCCTATGGAAGCGTGGTTATAACCCTGATCTGATTTTTGTAAATGAAAGCATAATCCACCAATGCATTAAAAGGGTATTAAACCCGATACCTAATACTCAGCACAGACCAATATGCTGCATAGCATATGCAGCTGTAAGACCAAAAAGTGTCCCATTCCGCAGAAAATATAACTTCAATAAAGCTAACTGGACAAAGTTTACAGAGACCTTGGAAGTAGCTATTTCTGATATAGAACCTTCTATAGAAGGCTACGATCTGTTTGTAGAAGCTGTGAAAAGATCCTCGAGGCTCTCAATCCTTAGAGGCTGTCGCACAAGCTACCTACCAGGCCTAAATGAAGAATCGCTAAATCAGCTACAGGAATATCTCAGAATATTTCAAGAGAATCCATACTATATGTGACTATAGCAGCAGGCCAAAAACTATCTACAGCCATAGCTAATGCTAAGAAAGACGGCTGGATAGAGCTGCTTGAGAACCTTGAAATGTCCAAGAATAGCCGAAAAGCATGGCAATTGCTGAGATGCCTGGATAGTGACCCTCTGGTCAACTATGGACACGCAAACGTAACACCAGACCAGATAGCTCACCAGATAATTCAGAATGGGAAAACCAACTGCAGCAGAGTAAAGATGAAAATCAACAGGGTGCCAGAACTTGAAACCCACCAGTTGTCATCTCCTCTAAACCTGAAAGAACTCAGAGAAGCTATCAAGCGATGTAAAACTAGTAAAGCACCTGGCCTAGATTTCTTAATGATGGAGCAAATCAAACACTTGGAGTCCAAAAACTGGCTTTTGAAATTCTACAATCAATGCTTGGCACACAAACAGATTCCCAAAGTATGGAGGAAAACTAAGATCATTGCCATTATAAAACCTGGTAAAGATGCCTCCAATGCCAGGAACTACCGACCAATCTCTCTCTTATGTCATCTATATAAAGTATATGAGAGGATGCTATTAAATCGATTAGGACCTGTCATCGAACCTAAGCTTATTGCACAACAAGCAGGTTTTAGACCAGGGAAAAACTGTACAGGTCAAATTCTTCATCTGACGGAGCATTATCAAGGAAGGCTATGAGAAAGGCTGCATTACAGGACCAGTTTCTGTGGACCTTACGGCAGCCTATGACACGGTGCAACATAGAAAAATGCTGCATAAAGTCTACCATATCACCTGGGACTTTGACTTTACAAAAACTGTCCAGACCCTCCTGGAAAACCGCAGCTTTTATGTGGAGTTTCAGGGCAGGAAAAGTAGGTGGAAGAGGCAAAATAATGGTTTACCCCAAGGAAGCAGTCTTGCACCAACCTTCATCTTCACGAACAATCAGCCACAACCACCACTCACAAAGAGCTTTATATATGCTGATGACTTTGGCCTTACAACACAAGCAAAGGGTTTTGAAACAGTTGAAAGCCAGCTCACTAATGCCTTGAAAGATCTCTCCAGCTACTATAAAGAGAACCACCTGAAGCCTAACCCTGCCAAGACACAAGTGTGTGCTTGCTTCCCTTTGCTGGGGATATATTACTTTACAACACTTAAAAGCAACAGCAAATTTATAAGACTCTTTGTTTCTTTATGAAAAAAGTCATCTTTGTATATATAATACAATAGTAACTGATATATTTTTGCATTTTCCAGAGTCAGAAAATGATACTAGGGAGATTAATTTAAAAACCTCTGAACTTACAAAATGTGAATGGTGTGGGGTACGCAAGTTACCTGTAGTTTTCCTGCAAACTATACCTGCAGCCTGCCAAACCCTGAGATCCCATCTGAAGATGAATAAGGAGAAAGATAATGTTTGGTATGACTGTAAAGGAGCAAGTAAGTGAATGATTTTGAACATGGGTGAACATTTTGAACATTTACAGACTGATCAATAGTAGAAAATACTCTATGACTAAACTTACCAAGGGTCTGGAGAACAAGCCCTATGAGGAATGGCTTAAAGAGCTGGACATGTTTAGCCTGAAGACGAGAAGGCTGAGAGGAGACATGATAGCCATGTACAAATATGTGAGGGGAAGTCATAGGGAGGAGGGAGAAAGCTTGTTTTCTGCTGCCCTGGAGACTACGATGCCAAACAATGGCTTTAAACTACAGGAAAGATTTCACCTTCCTCACTGTGAGAGCTGTTAGGCAGTGGAACTCTCTGCCCTGGAGTGTACTGGAGACTTTTAAACAGAGGCTGGATGGCCATCTATGATGATAACAGATGATAATCTGTTAGATGACTCCTTTCCTCTTACTCCAGCGGAGATAGGCTCCTCCTTTAAACAATCAAGTATTGCTGGTGATTTCCTATCTCAGGACAGCTGACTATCCCCTTTAATGGGCAACCTCAATCAGTCAACTCTCCAGGGGGAAGAGGGTTTCCACAGGCAGGATCTCATTGAGGTGGTTTGGGGGAGAAGGAAGAACGGTCACTTTCGACCCAGGGAGAAGCGCAACAGAGTTTTTGCGACCCTGGAGAGGAATAGGTGTGGTAGTCTTCAGGACAGACCTCCCAGCCTTAAGGTCCTGCTTTTGAACGCCAGATCCGTCAACGGTAAAACAGCTGTTATCCAGGATTTGATCCTGGATGAGGGGGCGGATCTGGCATGCATCACCGAGACGTGGTTGGACGAGCAGGGTGGTGTGAATCTCACCCAGCTGTGCCCACCAGGTTTCGGGGTGCATCAGCAGGCCAGGGCTGGGGGGCGGGGAGGAGGAGTCGCGGTGATCTTTTGGCAGTCCATCGCCCTGATCAGATGCGCTGTTCCGCAGTCTCCGAGGTTTGCGTGTGTCTTCCTGAAGGTGGGAGCCCGAGACTGCTTGGGGATTCTGCTGGTGTACCGTCCACCCCGCGACCCAGCAGTCTCTGTCCGAGCTAGCAGAAGTAGTCTCCAATTCGGCCCTGGTCTCCCAACAACTCATAGTTTTGGGGGACTTTAACATTCATGCCGAGACCACTTTGACAGGTGCAGCTCAGGATTTCATGGTTGCCATGACGACCATGGGGCTGACTCAAGTTATATCTGGGCCCACACATCAAGCGGGACACACGTTGGACCTTGTTTTTATTGTGGACGGTGGGACAGTCAGTGGAAGAGCAAACTATTCTTCCATTGTCATGGTCTGACCATCATCTGATCTGTTTAAGTTTCGCCGTGGCTTCTAACCTCCGCAGTGGTGGTGGACCCATTAAGATGGTCCGCCCCAGGAGGCTGATGGATCCGGATGGACTTCTGAGGTCTCTTGGGGATCTTCCTGTTCTGGAGACTGGTGATCCTGTCGATGTCCTGACTGATCGTTATAACAGCGAGTTGGCAAGGGCACTTGACACGATCGCTCCCGAACGTCCCCTCTCGCTGCGTAGAGTCACGTCGACTCCTTGGTTCACTGAGGAGCTGGCTATGATGAAGCGTGTGAGGAGGGGACTAGAGTGCATCTGGAGGAAATCTCAGGATGTGTCTGACCAAGCACGGGCTAAAGCCGCTATTAAGGCTTACTCCGTGGCTCTGCGAGCAGCCAGGAAAGTTTTCACGACTGCCCGCATAGCGTCTGCAGCCAACAGGCCATCGGAGTTGTTCCGAGTTGTTGGGGAGCTCCTGCGGCCTCCTGAGACCCAGGGGCTTCCTGATGACTTGGCAACTCGGTGCAGCGATTTCGCGCACCATTTTGCAGGCAAAGTTGCTCAGATATGTCATGAGTTGGACTCCAGCTTAACTGTAGTTCCAGCGGAGGTAACCGAGGTACCTGTCTGTTCGATCTTATGGGATTCTTTCCGGCTTGTTCTTCCTGATGACGTGGAGGGGATTCTTGGGTCTGTGAGGGCGACCACTTGCGCTCTGGATCCTTGCCCATCTTGGCTGGTTAAGCTAGCCAAAGATGGGTTGTTGGGTTGGTTTATGGCTATTATTAATGCCTCCCTGGTCCAGGGGTCAGTTCCATCCTGCTTTAAGCAGGCGGTGGTAAAACCGCTATTAAAAAAGACCTCCTTAGACCCATCTGTATGTAGCAGCTACGGACCAATTTCCAGCCTCCCATTTTTGGGCAAGGTTCTAGAGCGGGTGGTTGCCACGCAGCTCCAGGAGTTCCTCGATGACACTGATTTTCTGGACCGCTCACAGTCTGGTTTTAGGCCTGGGCACAGTACTGAGACGGCTTTGGTCGCCTTGGTGGATGACCTCCGCAGGGAGCTGGACAGGGGGAGTGTGACCCTGCTGGTTCTCCTGGACATCTCAGCGGCTTTCGATACCATCAACCATGGTATCCTTCTGGGGAGGCTCTCTGGGATGGGGCTCGGTGGCACGGTTCTGCAGTGGCTCCAGTCCTTCCTGGAGGGCCGTTCCCAGATGGTGAAGCTGGGGGATACCTGCTCGGACCCCTGGCCATTGACCTGTGGGTCCCGCAAGGGTCTATCCTATCCCCCATGCTATTTAACATCTACATGAAACCGCTGGGAGAGGTCATCCGGAGTTTTGGAGGGCGTTGCCATCTCTACACAGATGACACGCAAATCCACTACTCGTTTCCATCTGAATCCAAGAAAGCCCCTCGGATGCTGAACCAGTGCCTGGCCGCTGTGGCGGACTGGATGAGGAGGAACAAGCTGAGGATCAATCCTGACAAGACAGAGGCTCTCCTGGTCAGTCGCTCGTCTGATCGGGGTATTGGGTGGCAACCTGTGCTGGACGGGGTTGCACTCCCCCTGAAATCACAGGTCCGCAGTTTGGGGGTCCTCCTGGATTCAGCATTGACGCTTGAGGCTCAGGTGTCGGCGGTGGCCGGGAGGGCTTTCGCACAACTCAAACTTGTGCGCCAACTGCGACCATACCTCGTGAAGTCTGATTTGACCACGGTGGTCCATGCCCTAGTTACCTCTAGACTGGACTACTGTAATGCACTCTACGTGGGGCTTCCCTTGAAGACGGCTCGGAAATTACAACTGGTCCAACGCTCGGCTGCCAGATTAATAATGGGGGCGAGTTACAGGGAGAGATCTACTCCCCTGTTTAAGGAGCTCCACTGGCTGCCGTTCACTTTCCGATCCCAATTCAAGGTGCAGACCATCATTTATAAAGCCCTAAACGGTTTGGGACCCACCTACCTTCGTGACCGTATCTCCTACCATAAACCTGCCCGATCTCTTCGATCATCAGGGGAGGCCCTCCTGTCGCCACTGCCTGTATCCCAGACCCGCCTGGTGGGAACAAGGGAGAGGGCCTTTTCTGCTGTGGCCCCCCGTTTATGGAACTCACTGCCCATCGAAATTAGGCAAGCCCCCACTCTTTTAGCCTTCAGGAAAGATTTAAAAACCTGGCTTTTCCGATGTGCTTTCGGAGAGTAACTATTACACACTTCTTTTGTTACTCCCCCATCATCTACCCTCTAGATTGTTTTTATCTTATGTCCCTGGTCTCCGTGATTGTATTCTTATCCTTTTCTCACCCCAAGTTTTAATTAAGTGTCTCATGCGGCCCGCCCTGTTTTATATATATATATATATATATATATATATATATATATATATATATATATATATATTGTGTTGCAGTGTATATGATTATTTATTGTATTGTTTAATTGTATTGTGAGTTCACCCTAACATACAAACAAAGACATACAAACGTATTACACACAACAGACCCTGCACGCGCCCAAAACCCCTATTCTACACAAAATAAAACCCCTTCCCCACAGCCTTGCACCCTTCACCATGACTTCCAACCCTGAAGCACTATGAAGCCTTTAAGTCAATTTATCTATCTTTGTTAATAGTAACCCTAAATTCTAATGGAACTCCTCTATATTACTGACTCTCAATTCAGATATGCTATGGCCAACTTCCATGTTTCTAAAAAGTCCTCATTACTTTTGTTCCTCCTATTATTGGTAATTTTGGCCATTAGCATATATTCCCCACATTCTTTCCCTCCAATCCTTTTTAGTTAAACCTTTTTCCCCTTTCCAGTCTTTGGCTATGGTCAATCTTGCTGCAGCAAAGCTATATTGGTATATTTCTTGGTCCTTTTGGTTGTTGTTTTCTCTATGTAAACCTAATAGACACAATCCTGGGCTTTTTTAAATCTTATTATGTAGCATTTCATTTGTCTCTTTAATTACCTTGTTCCAAAATGCCTGTATGGTCACACAAGTCCATCACATATGGATGAAAGTCCCTTTCTGTTTCCTACACCTCCAGCAAATACCTTGTTGTGATTTATCTATTTTTGCCAATGTTGCTGGGGTGATGTAACATCTATAAAACATTTTATATTGATTCTCCCTAATTGATCCAGATAATGTGAATTTAAATGCTTTGTTCCATAGGTACTCCCAGCAATCTAATTCTATTGGCCTACCTAGGTCCTTGGCTCAGGATATCATTACTGTCTTGACTGTGTTGTCCTCCATATTGTAACTTAATATGTATTTGTTTAATCTGGAGATTAACCCTTTGTTTCCCTTTTCCCATATTCTTTCCAGTTCTGATTTTTCAGTTGCGAAACCTACCAGATATCTTTTTTATATATTTCATGCAATTGGTGATATCGAAACCAATCATTAATCTCCAATTCTTCCCGCCCTTTTAATTTCCATTCTTCATTTTCTCTAATAAGGTATTTTTTATATGTTCTTGTTTCTACACTTAAGGCTGGTCTTGTAACTGCTTCTAGTGGCCTCAGCCAAAGGGGTGTTTTTTGGTTCCATACCTTTTCTGTATTTTTTTCAAATGTCTAATAGTCCCCCTCTAATTATATGTTTATTAAAGTCTTTATTTAATTTGTGTCCATCATACCACACATATGTGTGCCAGCCGAATCTTAATTCATATCCTTCCAAATCTAATAGGGTCTTGTTTTCTAATTTTATCCATTCCTTCATCCAGGACAGTGCTGCAGCCTCGTAATAGGTCCTTAGATCGGGTAAGCTTAGCTCCCCCTCATCCTTTAAGTAAAGGTAAAGGTTTCCCCTGACGTTAAGTCCAGTCGTGACCGTCTCTATCGTCAATTAAATTTTGGTATGCTATCCTTGCTATTTTTCCTGTCCAAATAACATTCGTAATCTCTCTTTTCCATTTCTCAAATTTTTTTATTCCTTTAATAATGGGTATATTTTGAAACAGGAATAGCATTTTGGGGAGTACCATCATCTTTATTACTGCAATTCTGCCCATCCATGTTAGTGGGATTGTTTGCCCTCTAGTAAGATCTTTTTTTAATGTCTTCCCATGTTTTGACATAATTATCCTGAAATAAATTGGTATTTTTGTTTGTGATCCATATACCTAGATATTTTACTTTCAGAATCATCTCACAGTCTGCTGCGGCCTCCAGTTTCTTACAGCTTTTAGCATCTGTATTTTTTACTAAAAACAGATTTTTCCTTGTTTATAATGAATCCTGATATGTCACCATATCTTTGAATAATGTCCAATACTTTTTTAATACTTTGTAGTGGGTTAGTTAGGATACAGACTATATCGTCTGCATAAGCCCTAATTTTTAGTTCTTGGCCACTGATCTTTAAACCAGTAATTTCCTTCTCTTCTCTTATTCTGACATTTAAGATTTCCAGACCCATAATAAATAATAGTGGGGACAACGGGCAGCCTTGTCTAGTCCCTTTTTGTATGTCAATGTAATCTGATAGTTGCCCATTGATTTTTAACCTTGCTCTTTGATTAGTGTATATAGCCCCTACTGCCCTTTTGAATTGGTGGCCAACTTCAAATTTTTCTAGCACTTTTTGTAAATAATCCCATCTGACATGGTCAAAGGCTTTTTCTGCATCAATAAAGAACAATGCCAAATCTCTATTTGGGTCTTTTTCTGCTACTGCCAAGGTGTTCAATATCAGTCTGATGTTTTGGTTTACTTGCCTTCCTGGGAGAAACCCCACCTGATCTTTATGAATTATCTGTGCTAGAGCTTGCTTAATTCTATTTGCCAATATAGTGGCAAATATTTCGTAATCACAGTTCAGCAATGATATTGGTCTATAATTTTTAATTAAGTCTAAATCTTTATCCTGTTTAGGGACTAAAACAATTATGGATTCCTTCCAAGATTCTGGAAGTTCCCTATTTTTCAAGACCAAATTAATCACTGACACCAACTGTGGTACTAGCTCTTCCTTAAATGTTTTATAGTATAGGGTCGAAAGTCCATCTGCCCCAGGGGACTTATTTACTTTAGCCATATTTATTGTCCTGATTACTTCCTCTGGTGTGATTTGTTTGTCTAAGTCGACTTTCATTGCTTCTGAAATTTGTTTTAAGTTTGTCTCCTCTACATACTGGGAGTTCTTTTGTATAAGTTGGCATAGTATTCTTTGAATAGTTTTTGTATTTGTTGTGAGTTGGTGACAATTTCCCCTTTATTTTTTATCCTCATTATCAATGGTTTTTTCTTTGCATCTTTTATTTGCCAAGCTAATAATTTCCCTGGTTTGTTTGCATTTTCAAAAAAGTTGTATCTATTATACATAACTTTCCTTTCTATTTCACTAGCAATTAGCTGTTCGTACTGTTGGTGCAATTTTTTTAGTTCCCCTTGTAATCTCGTCTTTGTACCTTTTTCTTTTTCTATTTCTAATTCCTTTGTCCTGATTTTTGATAACAACTCCAGTTGGGCCTTATTTTTTCCTTTGTACCAGATCGAGTTTTGTTGTATCAATAACCCTCTAATTACTGCTTTACCAGCATCCCAGACCATTCCCTCCTTCATTTCTTCTTTAGCATTGTCCTTATAGTAATTATTAATTCCCATTGTAATTTTTTCCCTATGTGACTTGATTTTCAAAATATAATCATTCATTCTCCAGGCTCTGTTTCTTTTGTATCCCACTCTTAATTTCATTAATATCGGATTATGGGCGGTTAATACTCTAGGTAATAATTCGATCTTCTCTGTTTTACCCACTAGTTCCTTAGTGCCAAATATCAGGTCAATTCTTGAGGATGTGCCATGTCTATGTGAATAGTATGAATACTCTTTCCTTGTTGGATTGTGGACTCTCCAGATATAAAGTTCCCAATACTGAATTTCCCTTAGGAAGGATCCTGGGAATCGGCCTTCCTTCCTGTCCTTTTTAACTTTACTATCTCTATCCTCTTTGGGCACCATAACTCCATTGAAATCCCCCATCCATAACATTTCCTTTTCACCATATTCTGCTAATATACGTGTCAATTTTTTATAGAATAGTTTTTGTTTGTTTGGTGCGTACACTCCAACTAATAGTACAGGGTTTTTTTTTGTATATATACTTTAATTATTAATATTCTACCATCCTCATCACAGAATATTTTCTCTGGTGCCAGATCTTTTTTTATATAGAATAGTACTCCATTGGTCTTTTTACTGTTACATGCTGTGAATAAATGGCCCAACCTTTCTCTTTTTAACTATCCTTTTGACTATCCTTGTATATCAGATGTGTCTCAACCAAACACACTATGTCTAATTGGATTTTCTGCATGAAATGAACCACTTTCTTACGTTTATATCCATTATTCAAACCGTTAATGTTACAAGACATAATTTTTAAATTTTGTACAGACATTTAAATCTACTCAACCCCATCCCCCCACCCTTTTCCCATCCTAGTCAGCAAAAAAAACATTGTATTTCCCAATAATCAGTTCATTACTCTTAATGTCCCTTTATTTGTTAGTCTATTCCCCCACTTTTTTCATCTTCTTCCACTTCTTCAACTTCATCTTTCTCTTCTTTTTCTTCATCCGTCTGGGTGCCTTCTCATTTTCCTCCTGCTCCTTCCGCTTTCGCTCTTTCCTTTCCTATGGCACCCCTTTACCCCTTCTGTGCCCCTGGCTCTCATCGCCTGCAAGCTGTTGTTCTCCCCCCGGAAAGTCCTGGGCATATTTCCTTAGAAACTGTTCAACCTTCCCTGCATCTGTAATAGTGTCTCTTTGACTTATGGTAGAAGGAGACGCCCTTTGGGAAGAGCCAACGAAAGGGGGTGCCTTTGTTCTTCAGTTTAACCACCAGCGGATTGAATTCTTTCCTTTTTCTGAGAAGCCTTCCCGAGATCTCCTTCATCATTAATATTTTCTTTCCCTCAATCACAATTGGGGTTTCATATTGTTTTTTCCGCACTATTTCCTTAAATGTTTTGGCAACAAATTGTACTATACAGTCCCTGGGAGCTTTTTTTGTCTTGCAAAGGCTGAGTTTATTCTGAAACAAGTCGAAATTGAAGCATGAATAATATCCAGATCTTGCTCTTTCAGTAGCCCTGCCAACATATTAGCAATGAAAGAGATGAGACTTTCTCTTTCCAGGCCCTCCTTAAGACCTCGGATCCTCAAAGAACACTCGCAAGCTTTTAGCTCTTGCATTGCTATGGCATCTAAGACCTGTTCATATTGGTCTTCATAGGTTTGACTCTGCTCTTCCAGTCTTTCCACTCTTTTTTTAACAGATTTTTGGTCTTTGTCTAGTTTTGCAATCTTATTGTCCATTTGGTCTTGCCTATTGGCAATTTTTTGTATGTCCTGCTGCAGTGTTCCTATTGTTTGTGTCAGATTTTAAAACATTGCTCTAATCTTAAGGAGGGTTTAACTTTTGAAGTAATTGTAAATATTGTCTTTTTTGTATTTTTGATTTAATCTAATTATTTTGAAAAAATAGAAAATTTGAAGATGTCGGTTGGATTTTTAGAGGGAAAACCAGAAAATTATTTACTGAAAAGATCATCTCAAATTAGGTTTTAGCACTGAGCTAGCTGATAGAAAACTGTATCGTTTCTGCTGTTCAGATGAATAATAATATAAAAATAACTTTATTTTTATACCCCGCCACCATCTCACCGAAGGGACTTGGGGTGGCTTACATGAGGCTAAACCCGAACATAACAGACATAGTAAAACACATCAAATAAAACCAGTCAATAAAAACATATCAATAACAAATCAATAAAACATGGATAGAATAAAAACATGGAAAATGCATAAAAATAACTGGGCCATAAAGTGCATGTATTGAGGAATGAAGTCAAGAAAGGTACCCGAGAATGTTATCACAGATAAGAGACTAAGAATGAGATAAACATGGGAACTATTCCAATTGAAGGAATAGAATAAAGTGCAACAGATAAATATCACCAGGACAAGCCTACAGGGGCGAAAATCATTCACCAAAGGCTTGTTGGAAGAACCAAGTTTTTAAGGTCATCCTAAAAATTAAAAGGGTGGGGGCTTGCCTAATCTCTCTAGGGAGTGAGTTCCAGAGCCGGGGGGCCACCACGGAGAAGGCCCTCTCCCTCGTCCTCACCAGCCACAATTGTGAAGGTGGCAGAAGCGAGAGGAGGGCCTCCCCTGACGAACGAAGAGACCGCGTAGGTTCATAGGGGGAAATGCAGTCACGAAGGTGTTGGGTCCAGAACTGTCATTTTTCTTTTTTTTAAAAAAAAAATCTTTATTGAGGATTTTCATACATTTTTAATAAAATAAATAAAAAGAGGATTGAAGATACTAAGATAAAGAAGAGAAAACAAGAAAAGGAGGCGACAACAGAAGCTAGACCAAAAAGAATGAGAAAAGAAAAAAGAAAAAAAAGAATTAACTGTCATTTTTCTTTAACCATCTTTTTTTTTCATAGGAAGATTTTTTATTATATTGATATCTCTTTGCCATAACCATGTGGTTGTTCATTTCTAGCTACTATTGATCAGTATACAGACCTGACTTGAGAAATCTGAGCCACAAAATACTTTCTCTTTCAGTGCATAATTAACCATAACTTCTTTTCTTTTCTTTTTATAGATCCAGAAGAACAATACATCATTTTAATATTTGAGACAGGCCTGGATGCTCAAGCAAATGCAATATTTGAAAAAATAATTTCTGACATAGGAGTCAGGAACAGTATTTCTAATTTTTTTATGAAAATAACTTTTGAAGAAGCAAACAGCAGGCTTGTGGCCTTCACAAAGTCCTTTGAAGATACTTCAAGAGGGGGGATTGCTCAAAAAGAAGGCAAAGCTAAACATGTACTATTTTTAAAAATATTTAAATTGATATAGAATGAATTGTGATATGCTAATTTACAAATATTAATATACATTTGGGGCAAGTGCAGACAAGAGTTCTTTCTCTTACCCTGGACATTCCACAGATATATAAACCTCATTAATATACATTGTTTGCATCTTCCAGTTAACATTTTTGTTAACAAAAGAAAGTCGGTTTTTTACCTATAAGAATACAAATTGCAAAAGCACGATTACCTTTATTTTAAAATCCAAGATATGAATTTTTCCCATCTTATGGTATTTTCCATTTGGTGTTTTAACTAAAATAATGAAGGTCTCATTGTTTGAAAATTTGAAATATTCCAGAGGGTTTCTTTCTGGGCTTCATAAAACTTGGTTTACATTTTGTTTGAGCCACATCACAAATAAGAATTCTTTTTAATTATTGGTGTACTAACCGTATCCTGATTTATTGTGAAGCTCTAGCATGCAGATCAATTGGCTAGTTAAAAGTGGAAGTGTTTTTCTAGAAGAGAGTAATTGTACCTATACAAAAGTCTATACTCTCAAATCTGCACCAGCTCTAGAGCCTGAAATGAAGGTCTGGCAGCTTTGGAGGTAGTGATTTGCTGTCAGTTAATGCAGTTTGAAAGAGTGTCTGTGTCTGTCTGTTGGACTTATTGCTGGACACCACCTTTCCTTATATTGACAGTTGACACACATCCTTTTCTTTTTCTCTTTGACACAAACTAGCAATGTTTCGCAAGCCAATGGGCATTTTACTTTTCAGCGTTTTAGCATGGCTGTACCACAATTTTAGTAAATGGAATTTAAACTAGATTTCTCTGTGCCAAACTGGAATTTAAGTGGAATAGGGAGAAAATAAAATTGAGGAATGAGTTTCATAAGCCCATTATTGATGGATTGTTATGGCTGAGCCAGCCACTGTGTTTAAATGTGGATCCTGTTTGTTTTAAATAAATGCTTCCTGAAATCCTGTATTGTGTCTTGGAAGAGATTTCAATACTTCATGATTTCACTATTTCATGTTAATTTTTCTAAGGTTGTCTCTGAATCCAAGATGCAGCTGCGAAATTCAACACAGTTTCAGTTTTTTGATGATGATGAAAGCGGAGAGCCCCATACAGTCTTCATTGGTCCTATAGAAAAGTAAGAAGTCTTTTTGCACGTTGTAATTTTTACCCACGTCGTACAAGCTCTGAATGTATTCAGTGTGTTTTTCTTTTGCAGGTTGATAGTTTATCCGCCTCCTCCAGCAAAGGGTGGCATTTCTGTGACTAATGAAGATCTTCATTGCTTAAATGAAGGGGAATTTTTAAACGACGTAATCATTGATTTTTATTTAAAGTAAGTTGTGTTGTATGGAGTCTGATTCACTTAACTAACTGATGGTCATTGAAAAATCCCTCCTATTAAGACTTAATTAAATTATTATTTCAAATTCTTCCATTTTGTACTGGCTTTAAAAACATGTATATTGTGGCATGTTCAATGAATAGCTGATTAATGAAAAACAGTTCCAGGAATATTTAGATTTAGCTAATGTTGCTAAATAAATAATTTAGACCATAAGTATGAAAATCCCACAATTCTGTGGACTATAAAAGACCCTTGTTTTATGCTCCCTCTTCCTTGGGTATTGTTTTAGGCCTAGGAATAGTTCCCCCCCCCCCCCCCCAAAAAAAAAAAAAGTCCTGCAAGCCTGCAATAGCTTTGTAGAACAAATCTATGTGTATGGGTTGGGAGAGTAGTACAGTTCACAAGCCACATTTTCGCCATTCCCTTTCTGACGTCTTCCAAAATTTCATCATATCCCTTCCAAAAATGTATTGCTTTCAAATCTTACCATCAGTTTTGTGGGAAAATATATCATGCAGTAATGGAAACCTCTCTTAGGAAAAATAGTAGTAGAATAAGAAGTTTAAAAGCCCCATTTTTGTTTTCTTGCCTTCCCTTGTCTTAACAACTTTATTATGCATTTCCATGATCCTTTGCTACTGATACAGTAGAGCCCAGATTAACCGAGTTCTAGTTAACTGAGCCTCTGTATTATCCAAGGTGCCGCTGGGGGCGCCCCCTCCCTCTCCTTCTCTCAAGCAAAGGGAGCTCGAGAGAAGGGAGAGGGAGGAGGAAGCGCCCCGTGATTGCTGCTGCAGCAGCGCTCGTGGGCTGCTTCCCAAGGGGCGAGGGCTTGCCGAGGAACGTCTCCCCGGATCTCCCTCGGCCAGGCCCTTGCTGGAGGAAAAAGTTTCCTCCAGCAAGGGCCTGGCCGAGGAAAACTCACGGCATGCTCCTCGTTTCTTAGGGAGAGGCCCTTGCTGGAGCAAGGGCCTATCCCTCTGAGAAATGCGGAGCGTGCTCCAGATTTTCCTTGGCCAGGCCCTTGCTGGAGGAAACTCTTTCCTCCAGCAAGGGCCTGGCCAAGGGAGATCCGGGGAGATGTCCCTCGGCGAGCCTGAGCTCTATTCGAGCAGTTCGGTTATCCGAGATTGGGCCTGCCCCTTTATAACCGGGCCTCTACTGTATAAAGCAGAGACATGTAATGATTTTGGATATAAGGTACACTGTACTAGACTATATAGAGAGGAGGTCTTTTATTGCAGTGGTTCTGTGTATTCCATAGTATGTGTTTCTGTGCGCCGATTATGATGAATAATTCTCTTATTTATTTATTTATTTATTTACAGCATTTATATTCCATCCTTCTCACCCCGAAGGGGACTCTGGGCGGATCACATTACACATATAGGCAAACATTCAATGCCTTTTAACAAAGACGAGACAAACACAGGCTCCGAGCGGGCCTCAAACTCATGACCTCCTGGTCAGAGTGATTCATTGCAGCTGGTTACAGCTGGCTTGCTCTCCAGCCTGCGCCACAGCCCGGGCCTTATCTTATCTTATCTTATCTTATCTTATCTAACAGTTTCTCACTAGATTTAACCTTTTGAAGGTTTTATAACTGCAAACCATCAACTATCTATATACGGGCAGCCAAGGAGTCCTATATGACTACCCGTAGAGCGTCTGCAGCAAATAGATCATCGGAGTTGTTTCGGGTCGTTGGGGAACTCCTTCAGCCACCTGTGGTGGAGGAGACTTTTGACGACCCAGCAACTCGGTGTCGCGATTTCGCACACCATTTTGCAGACAAAGTCGCTCAGATACGCCTTGAGCTCGACTCCAATTCCACCTCAGTGCCAGGGGAGGTGATTGAGGCATCTGCTTGTCCAATTTTGTGGGATTCTTTTAGGCTTGTTCTTCCTGAGACCGTGGTGGAGGTCCTTGGGGCTGTGAGGGCAGCCACGTTGGCTCTGGACCCTTGCCCGTCTTGGCTAATTAAATCGGCCAGGGAGGGGCTGGTTGATTGGTTTGTGTTGATCATTAATGCATCGTTGGAACAGGGGGGTTTTCCATCTTACCTAAAACAAGCTGTGGTTCGTCCACTCCTTAAAAAGGCTTCCCTTGACTCCACGGTGCTGAACAATTTCAGATCAATCTCCAACCTCCCTTTCTTGGGTAAGGTGCTGGAGCGGGTGGTTGCCTCCCAGCTCCAGGGCTTTCTAGATGACATCAACTACCTAGATCAGTCACAGTCTGGTTTCAGGCCTGGTCACGGCACCGAGACAGCCTTGGTCGCCTTGGTGGATGACCTCTGTAGAGAGCTGGACAGGGGGAGTGTGACCCTGTTGGTTCTCTTGGACATCTCAGCGGCTTTCGATACCATTGATCATGGTATTCTTCTGGGACGACTCTCTGGGATGGGTCTCGGGGGCACGGTTTTGTCGTGGCTCCGATCCTTCCTGGAGGGTCGATCCCGGATGGTGAAGCTGGGAGACGCCTGCTCGGACCCCTGGCCTTTGAGCTGTGGGGTCCCGCAAGGCTCTACTCTGTCTCCCATGCTCTTTAACATCTACATGAAACCGCTGGGAGAGGTCATCCGGAGTTTTGGAGTTGGGTGTCACCTCTATGGAGATGACGCACAACTCTACTACTCTTTTCCACCTAATTCCAAGGAGGCCTCTCGGGTGCTGGACGAGTGCGTGGCCGCTGTGTCTATCTGGATGAGGAGGAACAAGCTGAAGATCAATCCCAACAAGACAGAGGTCCTCCTGGTCGATCGTAATCCTGACCGGGGTATACGGTGGCAACCTGTGCTGGACGGGGTTACACTCCCCCTGAAGCCACAGGTCCGCAGTCTGGGAGTCCTCTTGGATTCATCGCTTACGCTCGAGGCTCAGGCGTCGGCGGTGTCTGGGAGGGCCTTTGCACAATTGAGACTCGTGCGCCAACTGCGACCGTACCTCGCGAAGGCTGATCTGGCCGGGGTGGTCCATGCCTTGGTCACCTCCAGACTGGACTACTGTAATGCGCTCTACGTGGGGCTGCCCTTGAAAACGGCTCGGAAGTTCCAACTGGTCCAACGAGTGGCAGCCAGGATGTTAACTGGGGCCCCTTACAGAGAGAGGTCAACCCTCCTGTTCAAGGAGCTCCACTGGCTGCCATTTATTTTCCGAGCCCAATTTAAGGTGCAGGTGCTTACCTACAAAGCTCTGAACGGTTTGGGACCATCCTACCTCCGTGACCGCATCTCCGTCTACGAACCCACGCATTCACTTCGGTCATCTGGAGAGGTCCTGCTCGTGATCCCGCCTGCGTCGCAAGCGCGGTTGGTGGGGACACGAGACGGCCTTCTCTGTGGTGGCCCCCCGACTCTGGAACACCCTCCCCAAGGATCTCAGACAGGCCCCTACATTGGCAGTCTTCAGAAAGAACTTGAAGACCTGACTGTTCCAATGTGCCTTCCCAGATTAATAGGAAATCTCCAATACCAAGTCCCATAAGCACTTTATTAGAATTAAGATCGCATATCGCACTCTGCACTTGCCCTATAAGCCTTATATATCACCTGTCACATCAGCACTTTTAATCTTGTACCCATTACTCTGGCCCGGCCCAGTTCTATTGTGTTTTAGCGTATTGTTATTGCTTGTTGTTTATACTGTTTTAATTGTTTTTAATTTGCTTTTTGTTTTGTATTGTTATATTGCGTGTTGAGGCCTTGGCCTTTGTAAGCCGCATCGAGTCCTTCGGGAGATGCTAGCGGGGTACAAATAAAGTTTAATAATAATAATAATATCTCATTATTTACATCAACTTTATTCATAGCCATTCATGTAAAATAATCCATATAAATTACTTTTTAAATTTGTAGCTGATTACAATTTGCTTGATTTTAATTTGATGAGAAATTCTGTACCTCTTTCATCATCATTTGACTATCATAGCTGGCAATCAAAACAGTTCAAATCAACAGAAATTTAAATCACTGGATAATACAAAGCTAAATATGTTGCTTCCCTTAAAGGTATCTAGTTCTTGAAAGGTTGAAACAGGAAGATGCTGATAGGATTCACGTGTTCAGTTCTTTTTTCTATAAACGCCTTAATCAAAGAGAGAGGAGAAACCCTCAAGAAACTTCAAACCTCACGTAAGTTTGGTTGGGATTATTATTGTGGACTGCAATTCCAAATACAGGCAGTCCTCAAGTTACGAACAAGATAGGTTCTGTAGGTTTGTTCTTAAGTTGAATTTGTATGTAAGTCGGAACAGGTACATTTTAAAGTGTAACTCCAGCCTATATATATAATATTTATTTATTTATTTATTTATTTACAACATTTATATCCCGTCCTTCTCACCCTGAAGGGGACTCAGAGCAGCTTACAAGTTTTATGTACATACAGTATATTATATTATCAGCATAGCATATTAGTATCACATATTGCTATATTGTACTATACCACTATACTGCAATATTATTAGTAATATTACATGTAATATATATAGTTATTGTATTATTAATAGTATTATATTGTATTACTTATTGTATTACAATATTATGATCAATGTTATATGTACATGCAACATATTATTAGCATAGCACAATATTAGCATTGTGTATTACTATAGTGTACTAGTCCACTAAAGGTAAAGGTTTCCCCTGACGTTAAGTCCAGTCATGTCTGACTCTGGGGGTTAGTGCTCATCTCCATTTCTAAGCTGAAGAGCCGCCGTTGTCCGTAGACACCTCCAAAGTCATGTGGCCAGCATGACTGCATGGAGCGCTGTTACCTTCCCGCCGGAGCGGTACCTATTGATCTACTCACATTGGCATGTTTTCGAACTGCTAGGTTGGCAGAAGCTGGAGCTAACAGCCGCCACTCATGCCGCTCCCGGGGTTTGAACCTGGGACCTTTCGGTCTGCAAGTTCAGCAGCTCAGTGCTTTAACACACTTCACCACCGGGATTCACAAGACCACTATACTGCAATATTATTAGTAATATTACATGTAATATATAAAATATAATTATTACATTGTATTATTAGTAGTTTTATATTGTATTACATTATTACCAATACTATATGTATATACACTATATTATGTTATTAACATGGTAAAATATTAGTATTATATATTACTATATTGTTGCTCGGGTAGGGGCTCCCAACTGATGACACAGGACATGGTGTAAATGTGTCTTGCTCGCTCTCCTTTTTCACTCTGGCCCTAGAGCAGCAGTTACTGCTGGGGGGGAGGGGCTGTCATCTGATATTAGAATATTAATATTATCCCAACTAATATTATTTTAGCTATAGATAGCATAGGGAATTGTGGTGTTTGTTTTGCTGTCTGTGCCCCTATTTAGAAGATTTTGCCTCACTTTCAGTCACTGTGATAATTGGATTTTGAAAAATTTGGCTTGCTGTGAAAGCTTCAGTGGAGACATCTTTTCCCATGATAACTCTTTAAGGAGTGAATTTCCCATCCGAGGGGTCAATTCCTCTTGCTGTTGTCTCACCCCCATTCTTAACTATGAATCATTTATAAGTTGAATGTTTGTATCTCGAGGACTGCCTGTAGTGTCTTTTCTGACCCTATAGACAAGAGGATGTTGGAGTAGCAACCACACAATCCTGGACCCTTGGCCATTCTGGCTGAGATGATGCGAATTGTAGTTCAACAACATTTATAGGCTGTGTATTGCGAAAAGCTTCAAATTTGCTTTTGGAAACAGTAATCAGTTGTTAATTGGAAATGGGAACAAAAAGGTCCCAGTTTTGTAGCTGTGCTGAAGTTGAGCGTGGTCTACTTAACACTAAACCGTATTAGAGCATTATTGTATATACTTATGGATAAGTTGGCCTTATGTATAAGTTGAGGGCAGGTTTTGGGACCATAATTATGGATTTTGATATGACTTGTGGACAAGTGGAGAAAGTGCCATTGTCAGAGGTTTTTGTTTTTTTTATGTCAAATGCAACTTGAGAAACTGCAAGTCGCTTCTGGTGTGAGATAATTGGCTATCTGCAAGGACATTGCCCAGGGGACGCCTAGATGTTTTGATGTTTTACCATCCTTGTGGGAGGCTTCTGTCATGTCTCCGCATGAAGCTGGAGCTGATAGAGGAAGCTCATCTGCACTCTCTCAGTGGCGCAGTGGGTCAAACTCTTGTGCCGGCAGGACTGATTACTTGAAGGTTGGGTTGCTGACCTGAAGGTTGCCAGTTCGAAGCTCTGAGGTGCCACCTCTGGCCGCCGTTGCCATTTCCCCACTCAGGCATTAAAAGCAGCCAAAAGTGGTTCCACAGTAGAGAGAGTGGATGGGGTTGGTGCTTCTTCTAGGTTCTCCCAGGATGAACTTAGTTCTCATCTTTTGCTACTTTACTCAGAAAAGGGAATGGTTCCTCCTCCTCCTCCTTTTTTTTCTTAAGAGTTAAAATCTAGTATTCACTGTGAGCCATGAATAAATTGAACTAGTTTTTTTGGATTGATTTATTGACTAACATTTCTAGACATGTGCAAGAGTATATAGGATAAATCTTAATGAAATCAATATGTGACAGGTTTATCTAACACACATTGAATACAATAATATAGGCGTAAATCTTAGACTGTAATGCATATCCTTATCATCATCAACCTGCCAATGAATTGCAGTAGTGTGCTTCGGAGACCATACATGGTGTGGCAGTGCACAATGAAGAGTGCTATATATGAGGGTTGAATGAAAAGTAGTGCCTCTAACCTTTTTTTTTTTTTTTTTTGGTTTGGATGGGAATATTTTAATAAATCAAACGCAGAAATATTCCTTAGAATGTGTTCTTTAACTACCACTATTCACTTTTCCACATAATCACCAGACAATTAGATACATTTCTGCCAGCAATGAACAAGTTTTCTGAAGCCGTCATGGAAGAAGTCGACATTCTGTTTCCGCAACCAGCATCTCACAGTACCCATCGTGCATAGATCTTCTGTCAACCTTTTGCTTGTGAAACTCGGTGGTTGCTGTCACAGGACGTCCAACTCTTTGTTTGTTCCCACCTCAACATCTTTAAACTTACTCACCCAACGACACACAGTACTCACATCAACACAATCACCATAAACAGCTTGCATTCTCAGATGAATCTCCTTTCGGGTGACACCTTCTGCTTTCAAGAATTCAATGACTGCACATTGCTTAAGTCACATTGACCGACTGTCTGCTCAAGGTTCCATACTTTGCACTTTTAACAACACAACCGTTCGATGCTAAGGTTTCCCACCAAATGGAACTGTAGAAGAGAGTCTACTGAACAAGCCAGTACCTGCCGCATACCAGTACTGCCCATCTGTTGAGGAGATAAAAAGGTGGAGGCATTACTTTTCATTCAACCCTCGTAATAGCTACACTTTTGGCTCTACTTTCCCGATAGCATAGCTGCATCATCTCCTGAGAATATGAACATTGGCAGTAATACATTTCAATTTTATCATAAATTGGTTTACAATTACGTTAACTCCCAACTGGATCCCAGTTACAATGTCATCATGATTATTTCAACTTATTCATGATTTACAGTGTAACAACTGAATATTAAAAGAGTGGCCTGTGTATGGGGTAATTCATTTTAAATCTGTTATTGCCACCTAATCAGGTAAGGTAAGTCCTAAACATCCTAAATAGTAGATGGTACATTATTGTGAGCATAATTCACTTCATGGAAGAAGACAATACATTATCTTGTAAAGATTTTAAAAAATCATTTTATTTCCTTTTGATATGTTTACAGACTCCAGCAGAAACGACACGGTCGAGTGAAAACATGGACCCGACATGTTGATATATTTGAAAAAGATTTTATTTTTGTTCCCCTTAATGAAGCGTAAGTAGGACATGAACCACTGCATGTAACATTGGCATTTTATTTCTGTTGAATCTTATGACAATGAAGACTTTGAAAAACCCTGGTTCTCATCATATGTTGCTTCTTAGCTGCATTCAGATATTGCACAAAACATGACAATGCATCTGTATACCCATTCTTGTCTCTTTTCTCACGTGAGAGGAAATTTGTAAATTTTCTGTTTGCACTTTGCACAAACTGCAGATAGCATGTCTTGTCATTTATCTCTCAATGTGGCCCAAAAAAGTCAGGAAACAGATTTTTTACAACAAAGTAGTCTGTAAATCAGTTTTGGAAGTTAGAAGTCAGTTGAGTCTGTTGATGTCAGAGCAGGAGCATACTCAGTATGCTGCAGTGAGTTGTTCAGTTAATATACGAGTGTTTGCAGCAGATGTATAGTACAGTATAGTACAGTCAGTTGAAGTATATAGTACAGTATAGAACAGCTTTAAGTATAATTCAGTCAACATGAAACCAATGAGCAATGTACCTGTATGCTGAATACATGATGTTTGTAAGTAAATCAACTAAGTTAATTTTTAACAAAGACTGGTCTCTTGAGAGCATGATTTAAAAGCAATATATTTTATGGGAGAGTAGATATATTTTTGGGCAATTGAAATAACACTTCTAAAGGTCTGCTATATATTTTGTGCGTTGACATATCTTTGTTCCTAACAGTTCAAAGAGATACTCAGGGATCTTAGTCTAACAGCTGAGAAACCTAAATTGCCATGAATGAATACAAGTGGATCTTGCCTCTTACTTCCAGTGGACAAGGAAGACCGTAGCAAACACATCTCCCTTTATACATAATGGGTGCTCTGAGCATGGGACACTAGAATGGAGAAGTAAAGATTTCTCAATTTTGCTTTGAGGTGGAGCAGAAAGACAGAGATATGTGGTGTTTGTTCTGTGCCTACCAGATTCAGTAAGCCATGGTTGTGCCAGAACAAAGTCAGCCGAGTCAAAGTCTGCCTTCCAACTCTGAGCAGCAGCACAGAGGTAGGGCTGTGAAGTAGGAAAGAAGTGCTAGCAGTGGTTTTTATTCTTATTTTGGCTAGTAGGATTGTTAAAAATGGTTGTCTATCTTGCTAAAAATACATTATATAAAGGTAGCCTTACAATTATTCCTTTGTTTTGTATGTTTTTATTGCAGGGCACATTGGTTTTTGGCTGTCATCTGTTTTCCAGGTTTAAAGAAACCAATATATGAGACCAATCCATACTACCAGGAAAATTCATCTGCACAGGTTAAATCCTTTTCCTTACATCAAGATGGAAGGACTTCATCTCCTTTACCTAGTGAATTGGACCTGTTACATCAGTCGCCATCTGCAGCAGTCACAAAGAAGGCACTGAACAAGAAGCATGTTGCAGTATTAACTGGCACAAGTGCAGAAACTGAGGAGAGTGAGTCACTGTGTTGCAGAAGAAGCCCTGCTTTGAAAGGTGGCTTTAAAAAACTAAATCTGTTAAATAACATGACAGAAGATTTAAGAACTATAGAACCTGTATGTCATAAACATGGCTATAGGACTTCAGAAGCAAATGGCATACAGTGTGAACAGAAAACTCATGTCCAGGTTTCTGGTGTGTACTTCTATTTATTATGTTTTTATGGCTTTTTCCTATAAATTTTTTTGGAGTTTTATATCATTGTCCAAATTGAGTGGGAGTGGCTCTAAGCAGTGCTCAAAAGCAAAATGCTGGGAGTTCTATCTTAAACTGCTCTAAATCTGTTTAAGAAAGAGTAGAATATAAGCAAAGTTTCATTTGGGGAGGATTAGAAATATTGACATCCCAATAAAAAAAGGTTCTTGGGATTACAAGGAAAATAAGATAATATCTATTACATTCTTAAAAAGTAGAAATATAGCAGGTATTTTGTGTGGGGGGGGGGCAAGGTGTAATTCAGCCTGTTACACATATTTTGCCAATAAGAAAAGCTAAGATTACTGCATTCATGATACACAAAGAATTATAATTTTAAAAATATTACAGTATATCAAAAATGAGTGATATTTAAAATCTGCCTCTTTTAAAAGAGTAACAATAATCTTCACCAGAAATTGGCATAGAATCCTCAACCACCATTGGAAGGTATAGTCCAAAAGACATAAATTTTATAGTCCTGGTACTTTCTTCTGCAGTGTGTTTGTGCTCATAGATTTATACTAGTCCATTACTTTTATTCCTCATGTGGCAGGGTCAGTCCCTGCAAAGAACAGATGAGAAGTCACATCTGACTTCCGCCAGGTTACATTTTCAGATGATTTCTTTGGGGAATAGAATTGGACACTGCTTCCACTACTGCTGCATGGAGTAGTGCACTACTGCACTACTGCTGGAGCCCCCGATGGCGTAGTGGGTTAAAGCCTTGTGACTTGAAGGTTGGGTAGATGACCTGAAGGCTGCCAGGTTCGAATCCCACCCGGGGAGAGTGCGGATGAGCTCCCTCTATCAGCTCCAGCTCCATGTGGGGACATGAGAGAAGCCTCCCACAAACATAAAAACATCAAAACATCCGGGCGTCCCCTGGACAACGTCCTTGCAGACAGCCAATTCTCCCATACCAGAAGCAACTCAGGTTGCTCCTGACACGAAAAAAAAATTAAGAAAATAGTTTCCAGTCAGAATACAGTGTTATGTAAGTAAGTTGTCTTAAGGCATTTTCCATAATATTGTTTTATTTCTGTACATTTTTCTTCAGGTGTGTGTCAAATTATTTCAGTTGGTTTTGTTCTTTCAGGAAGATTACTATTGTACTATTTTTAATTTTTTTTAAAAAAAAAGTTTGCCTGGTGAAGACTATTTTTTATATGTTTAGATTTTTAATATAGCATTCCAACATTATTTTCTATCATTTCTTTGATGTATTGTAATAGAAGCACATTTTGATTATATAGCCAACAGCTAGTTGTCCATAATTACCCTGATGAGATATGATTTGGTCCATGTGTAAAGGATGCTATGTAAAGGCTATGTGTTCTATCTTCAGAGGTTTCTGACCATTTTAGGATTTTTTTTTTCATCTTTATTTTTTGAAGAGCTGCCCTATGCATTGGGATACTCTTGGGCAGGGGTGTTTTAGCTTGTGGCCACAAAAAGAAAAGGAACATATTTTTGTTGATATTCTATGTTTAGTAAAACAAAAGACATTGAAGAGTTTTTCTTACACCACTTAAGAAAACAAAAACTACTTAAATAAGCTAAAACACGTGCTTTACCCACTTTACATGGCCTGAATTTCTTGCTTCTAATTCCCATTCATCCCTGGTTATGAGGTGAGTCCAACCATTTTCTGAAAAGAGGGTACATTACCAGCACAAATGATTATATAGAAAAACCTGTTAAGAGTCTCCCTTCTCCAAAGAGTTAACTGAACTATATGAAAAAATAACACATGGTAGGCAGCAAAAGCAGTATCTGAAGTTCTAGCCTTCCAACACACTGAACTCAACTAAAACATTATTTTGCAAACAGTCGTTGTGGTCCTATTATTATTATTATTATTATTATTATTATTATTAATTAATTCATTTCTATCCTGCTTTTCTCCCATGGGTGGGACTCAAAGTGGTGTACAAAATACAAAACCAATGCAAAGACACCCACACACAATACATAATCAGCTGAATATCATATACCAATATAAAAACCCCAATTTAACATATCATATAAAACACTTTAGACTTACTCCTATGATCTTATAGTCACTGTAAGGTACAATGGATTTATGTTTAGCCGGTAACACTTAACTCTTAAGCATCTGTGATAGTTTATTTTCACTTTGGAAAAAATGCAGCATTTAGATATAGGAACGTTGTGTGGTTTCCGGGCTGTATGGCCGTGTTCTAGAAGCATTTTCTCTTGACGTTTTGCCTGCATCTGTGGCTGGCATCTTCAGAGGATTCTCTGAAGATGCCAGCCACAGATGCAGACAGAACAACAAGAGAAAATGCTGCTAGAGCATGGCCATACAGCCCGGAAACCACACAACACTCCAGTGATTCTGGCTGTGAAAGCCTTCAACAATACATTTAGAGATCTAATTGGCATGGGCTTGGAATTCTCTGTTTTCTCTTTCCCATTGAATTCAGTAGTATTGACCTCTTGCTGCCTAGTCAAAGGTTTCTGAGACGCTGCAGAACAGAGTGCTGGGAACGACATTTCTGACTCTCCCGATTGTAGGGGTACTTTGAGACCAGACAACTGGGGAGCCCCATAATCTGCATCCACTGTTTTTCCCAATGGGCCCTGAGACCAGAAAATTGCTGCAGCCCCCACCCTACCCCTCAGTTTGGAATACCTCAGAAAACCCTTCATTTGGGGCTTAGCTTTGCTCGAAATGTAAGACTGAAGTTTCATCTTCAGTCTTCAAAGACTGTAACAGTGGACCCCCACCATTTACAAGACTGTAAGCTTAGGTTTAGATCTCATAACAACAGAACAAGTTGCTAGCCATGGGCTAAAGTCGTATTGTGAAAAATAGTTTTGTTTGAACAATGATTCTCAGGTACATGGTGGCATGATAACTATTTGCTTTGTAAATTGCTTCGTATGTGTGATGTGATATGTGAATATGCAATATCTTGTTTTACAAAAATTTACTAATGTTTATTGTTCATGCAGATAGTTTACAGAAAATCAGACTAAATTATAGTGACGATTCAGCTGACAGTGGTAAAATAAATGAAGATGAGCTCATAGATTTTTCTGAAGATCAAGACAACCAGGTAACAAATCTAAATATCAGTGTTTTTCAGTTGTAGGGATGAACTGAACAGTTTAACTGTGTGTTGAAAACTCAATGAGAAGTATTACAGTGGAGTAGATAATCCATTGAACATCTTTTAACAGTTTATAATTGTGTTTTTAAAGTAGTGCTGTTTTCTCTTTGGCATTTATAAAGTTGAAAGTACCTTAACATACAATTGGCCCTCTGTTTTTGCAGGATTAGGGACCCAGACCCAGTGAAATTGGGGAGTGGGGGGTGGAGGATATCTGTAGACCCCCAAATTGTAGTTTACATAAATGAAAATAGCATTTGTATTTGTAGAATGGGTGGGCTCATTCCCTTGCACACTTACTTGCTCAGGTGTCTAGGGAGGACAGGGATGGGGGAGCGGGAAGAGGGTGTGTGAATGGTGTGTGTGTCTCCAGGAAAGACAGAGGGAGGACTACCACCCTAAGAATAGCAGCTGCTGCAATCCCTTCACACTGTCCTTGACTCAACACCATCCCACCTGCCTCCAAATCTCTCCTCTCATCCCCGATGTCACTCCTTCTGTCCACTCCAACCTAGCAGTAATTGATTTAAAGCTTGAATGGGAGCCTGGTATTTTGCAGTGGCAAATGGAGTAAACTTTGATGTTTGTGTGTTCATCCTGCTAGCTTATATGTAAAAAATAGACTTGTTCATCAGTACCACAAAAATTAATCTCCTTGCACACTAGCATAATCTTTTATGGGCAGCAAGTCACAGTTAGCATTTCCAGTTTCAACCCATAGATGGCAAACTGCATCCATAGGTGTTTCTCTGTCTCCTCAAAGCGTGGTTTTTTGTGTCTACTTGCTAGTAGAATTTAGGAGTACTTTATAAATGTTAAGCTTGTGTAACTCATTCCATATTACTGATAAGCAAGAAATCGTGTCTCTCTTCCACTTCTCTCTTACATTCTTCAAGGCTGATAGTTTGGTATAGAGACTAGATAGCATCTTACTGGCAGGGTGCTCACATTCAGAGTGATAGAAATTCTTTGGATGTTCTCATCATTCAATATGTTGTTTTTCTTTTTGTAACCTGTATATGCGAAGCATGGTGAGAATGGATGTTAGGACATAATTTCTCCCTAGAGGGAACTAAAACCTTTTTTTACAAAAGCATTCTAAGGATTTTCTCAGAAGTGACATAAGTATGATGGGATCTTTATTCTTGTAGCTCATACAGAAGGAATAAAGAAGGAAGTATTGCTGTTTTTATATTCTTAAACATAGCATTCACAGAGAGTCAGTGTGGTGTAGTGGATTGAGCATTGGGATTATGGCTCTGGAGATCAGGTTTTGATCCCCGCTGAGCCATGGAAACCACTGAATGCCCTTGGGCAAGACACATTCTCAGCCTCAGAGGAAGCCAGAGGCAACCCATTCTGAACAAATCTTGCCAAGAACTTCTTGTGATAGGTTTAGCTTAAGGTTGCTAAAAGTCAGCAGTGACTTGAAGGCACACAATAACAACGTATTCATAATATAATGTCACATCAAAGAGATTACGTTGGACTTTAAAGCTATGGAAGCAGAAATTTCTCAAAGAGCACAATGTGAAACATGTTGCATAATAAGATTCATGGTAAATCCAATATCTCAATCCTGTAGTAGTGCCTACAGAGTTATGAAACAGTTGTTTCCTGGACTGTTTTAATTTTTTATCTCATCTAAGCTTCTTTTCTTAGAGATGTCTCATTTCAATGTACTGTACTGACTATTGAGATCACTACAAGTGGTTCCTCCATCCCCATTTAACTTTCTTACTGGTCATTGTATATTAGCTTCATTTAGTTGCCAAATTCCATTTCTCTAGATAGATCTATTTCTGTGTGTGTGTGTGTGTGTGTGTGTGTGTGTGTGTGTGTGTATCCATCCTTGATTTGAATCTTCCTATATAAAGATAAATAACATATTTGGAAGATAAGCACCAGCAAAAGTATAAGTAGTTTACATTCTTTATCTTTATCACATTTCTCTGAACTTTTTAAAAAGATATTCAGCTGTTATGCATTCAGTCTTGTTCCACATTTATAGTAACCCTGAAGATAAACAACTTTGTCTGACAGTGTTGTTAGCTGTTGCAGCTCCCCTGTAGCATATGAGTGTTAAGCTGCCTTTTGAGATTTGTCAGTTTAATGAGGCAGTTTTAGTTTTGATTTGGATTTTGCTTCCCTTGGTGCTCCTAGTAGCAAGGAGGTCTTGAGATTAGGCACTGATAATTGGAATTAAAGTGTTAAGCCTGTTGCAGTGTCCTTGGTAGATGAATATACTTTGTTTGTCTGGGAATGGGAAGCATTCTGTTACTGTAAAACCACGTGTTTCTTTCTGCTGGGATTCAACATACCCAATATACAAATGTTGACCTTAATTATTTTATCACCAGGTTGTTTAAGTAAATTTAAGCCAATATTTTAGGCCCTACCTTTTCTATTATAGACTCAAGAAAGGATTTTTTCCCAAACCAGATGTTAACCTAAAGTGTTTCCTAATCATTTCCTGTTTTGGAAAAAAAGACATTTCCTGGACCCGAGGGCACTGAAAACATGGTGCCAAATTGAGAGCTTTTGGTGGCAAAACAATATTTTGAGGGTTTGGTGTGTGTGTGTTGATAGATGTGCCCCCTCCAAGGTCTCCTAGGGGGTAATCTGCCCTCTTAGCCACCCACAGTTGCCTAGTCCTGATGTCAAGGGTCAGTACAACAGAGTTACAATAAAACATGCTGCCAAGTTATAAATAGAATGATTGACACTTCATGGAGGAACAAATGGGCATGTCCATCTATTGTTTTGTTTCTAAGATTGCAGAGTGGGAGAGACTGAGACAAGACCCTTGATTTGTATGCTCCCTCACTGCTAATAAAAATGAATGATTCTCATGATGTTTCAGATTTGTATACTTTGGGATCCTGCAAATTGGTGATATTAATAATGTAAGATAAAGGGTTTAATCCTGCCATATAAAGCAAGAGCTGAAATAAACAATTTGCTAACTTTTTCTTCTTCTTGAAAGAGGTAAAATTAATAAGATAGACTGCAAACTTTAAAAAGGCCCATGAGTGTTCTTGGTATTTTCCAAGAAACAATCCAGTGGAGTGTGGGAAGAACATTTGATCAAGGTCAAACGCCTCAAATTTCATGTTGCCTGATTTAAAAAATAGAGTTTGAAAGAAGCACGCAAATAGTAACTGCCTGTAATATAAAATGTGTGTGTGGGTTTTTTCAAATATTTTGCTTTTAAAATATTAAGATATTCATTACTTGAGATTAAATAAAGATAACTATTAGAAATAAATGTTTTAAAATTACTGGTTCTTAAGCCTAGCCATCTTAACCAAACTTAGCATATTTTCTCAGTGATAGGAACCTGATATGTAGACGAATATTATTTTGATATGACATTTGTTGTCAGCATGTTGAGATGAGTTATCTTTGTTCTGACACTGGGCAGTAAAGAGTTAGCTGTTCTGTTACAGTTGAAAATCTTAGGAAATTCCTTATAAGTTGGCTACATTTTTTTTCTTTCAGGACAATAGCAGTGGTGGTGATGATGACGACGACCTTGGTGATGATCATTGCAATTCAGAATTAGGACAGTGGCATCTGAAGCCTACTATATGTAAACAGTAAGTTTTAAAGAAAATATATTAATGGCTTTCTGTGCATATGACAGATACATTTTAGAATTGATTTGTTGAGTTGAGAAATATCAATCATATCTGGCATGCTCAAGTTGGATTTTGGTGTGAACTTTCTGTAAAACTATTTCTGGAGTAAGACTGAATGAAGCTGTGGAGTTCAGTTCCATCTTTGGAGATGCAGCCGAAGTTACAGTATGAAAAGTAGTGCTGGAAGGTGAGCTGCAGAGGGAAGCAGTGGCAAAGACTGCATTTACATAGTCAACGCTAGTGCCTGTATTTGAAGATTTGTGATTTGTCCTGGTGATGCATTCCTGATAGATACCCTGTTTGGATAACTCTGTGTCTTTGGCAATTGTTTTTAAAATTTTCAACATGTTCAAATAACTTTTGCCAATTCATTTAACTGAAACATCTGTTTCTAGTTGTAGCTGTATTTTTAAAAATCATTTTGTGAGCTGCCTTTGGTTGCAGTATTGGAAAGTGCTGCTGGTGGGGAGAGATTAGCTAGTGTGATGGCACGCCGGGGGGAAAAGAAAACTATATGTCTGGCTACCCGGTGGCTATCGGTTTAATAATAATAATAATAAGTTTATTTATATCCCACCTCCATCTCCCCCGAAGGGGACTCGGGGCGGCTTACAGCAAAATCAAAATACAAGCAATGATAAAATACCCTCTGATGTACTTCAGTTCTTAAAATAAAGACTCTTGAGACTGGATAAAATTAACCAAATAAGTTTACTGAGACAAAGGCAAAGTTAGCTTCAGTCAGGATTCTTGAAAGGTGAATCAAAATAATATATTACAGAGATGAGGTTTGTTGATTGAATTTAGTTACCCTGGAAATAAACACTTGACTATATTTGTATAGTATGAGGTAAAATACTTGAATGTAATTGTGGTAAGTCACTTGGTTATTAATACAATACAGAATCAAGATGGCAAAGTACAAAACTATAATAAAGTACACTTTGTTATAATGAGGTAAAATACTCCAAACTAAAACAATATGATACTATTTTGATGGAAAATACCAGCTATAGTGGTAAATACTAGGCTGTGTTGATGGTAAGTGCAAGCTATAATGACTATATGGTATGTATTAGGCTATTGAGGTATAAACTATAAGGTAAAATACTGAACTAATAATGGTAAAATACTCTAAGCTTTAATAGCTATATAGTATATCATCTAGGCTATATAATAGCTATAAAGTATGTACCTTGAGCTTCAATAACTATTTGGTATATATTAGGCCAGGGGTTCTCAAACTTTTTAAGCCGAGGGCTAGTCCACAATCCTTCAGACTGTTGAGGGGCCGGATTATCATTTGAAAAAAAAAATACAAACAAATTCTGATGCACATTGCACATGTCTTATTTGTAGTGCAAAAACAACAACAACAAGAACAATGAAAGAACAATACAATATTTAAAAATAAAAATAATTTTAACCAACATACATTTATTAGGATTTCAATGGGAAGTGTGCTTCTGCTTCTGGCCAATGAGATAGTCAAGTAAATTAGGGTTGTTGTTGTTGTTGTTGTTGTTGTTGTTGTGTGCCTTCAAGTAATTTCAGACTTTGGGCGAGCCTAAGTCTAAAATGTATTTATTTATTATTTATTTATTTACTGCATTTATTTACTACATTTGTATCACACCCTTCTCACCTCAAAGGGGACTCAAAGTGGCTTACAAATTATATGTACATACAATATATTATATTATTAGCATAGCACAATATTAGCATTATATATTACTTTATTGAACTATACCACTATACTATAATATTATTAGTAATATAGAATATATAATTAATATTATTATATGGTATTATTATTAGTGTTATATTGTATTACATTATAATATTATTATCAATATTATATGTATATACAATATATTATATTATAAAACTGAGGGCGGGGGCCAGGTAAATGACCTCAGAGGGCCGCATCCGGCCCCCGGGCCTTAGTTTGGGGACCCCTGTACTAGGCTATAGGTAAGTATACTAGGCTTTATAAACTATATGGTATACAGTATACATGCTATGGTATATACTTGCTATAGTAACTATATGGTAAAGTACTAGGCTATGATAACTCTATAGTAAAATAATCTAAGCTATGTTGGTAAAGTACACTAAGCTTTATAAACTATACGGTAAAGTACTTGGCTATTGATGATAAGGTATTGGACTATAATGGCTATAAGGTAAAGTATGTGCTATAGAATGGCTGTTTGGATTGCCAGGCCAAGGAACCCAGACAATTTCTGTCCTTTTTCTTTGAAACTCTTGGCACAGAAAGCCCAAAAGGGAGGGAAAAAACTCTCAGTTAAGCTCTGAGGCAGCAGGGCTAAACCAACTTGCCCAAGCCTCTAGGCTCCACCCCTAAAACTAAGTGCAAATGGAAAAGTCCACACCAAAGGGAGAATTAAACCAGGAAATGAACAGAGGAGGGAAAAGCTAGGCAAGACATCATAGCTAGCATTATCAAGGGGAGTGTTCCAATAACTGATTTCTTCCTCAGGTGCAATTTCTCATATGCTGATCTCATATTCAACAGCACTACTTCATTGCAACATATTTTCAGTAGCAACCTCCATTGGAGTAGACAATTTTGTTTTGAAAATTAAGATGTGTTTCAGAAGTAGTGGGTGATCAGCTCATGGAAGACTACAAAAACAGCCTTGGAGATCGGCATGAGTTCTAGAAGCTGCATTTTCCTCACTAAAGCTATCTATAGCATTTTGTGCATTTGTTTTGTCCAGAATATCAAGTAATGACTGAAATCTCCTTACCCTGATTATAACTTTCTTCAGTCAATGCTGGCTATGTTTTCAGGACAACAATAAAAGAAATATTTCAGGATCTCCATATTCCCTTTTCCTTTTTTGATCACTTCCAAATGTAGAGCTAAGATGGGAAAAACAAATTCCACCAAGTTCTTGTCAGGCAGGAAATAACAGGAAAAAAGCTAGTATATCAGGTTATAATTGACTGAAATTATTTGAAATTGTAAGGTTGAATTTCAGGTTTGGAATTTGTAAATAAGCTATTTAAAAACTTCTTATTATGTCATGTTTGCTGTTAGCTGTATTCATATGGGGAGAAAGGCAGAATAAAAAATAAATAAAATAAATAAATAGATGGGGTGGGTTTTTTTAAGAATCAAGGTTATCCATCTCTCCTTCTTTTACCAGTGTTTATGCAATTCAGCTGGAAAAACAGACAGTAAAGAGTTCCTATATAGCATTGGTAAATATGATCACCAGGAAGCTGACTTTCTGCCCAAAGCTCCTTATATTGCTAACTTAACCAGTTTTTTTAAAAAGAAAAAGACACAAATGCCACAATATACAGTTAGGAAATACCTTTATTAAGACTAAATAAAATGACACTAAAATAGCATCTGAAAATGTTTTGTCACTGGAATTTCAGTACTCCTTTCTTTGTATGCCAGTTGTCCCTTTACCCAAAGGTGCAATAAATAGCTCTGAACAGTTTAATGGACCAAAACCTAAGAAAATGTAAATAGCAAATAATTTAAATAGAACATTTCTGCCTGAAAGAACACCTCTTTGGGAGTCTCTAGGTATGACTCTATGGTCAGTGTCCAGTGGAGGTTACCCATATGGTTGTGCTGATGGATCTAGAGATTCCTAGAGAAAACATACTAATATATATGTGAATAATCAAATCAGCACAAAATTAAACCCGCAGATGTGGAGACCCAACTGTACAGTTTAAACGAAGTGGCACATATGAAGCACACACTAATCATACTGTGTTTTTCTTACAGGCCTTGCATTCTTCTGATGGATTCCTTGAGAGGCCCATCCCGATCCAATGTTGTCAGAACGTTAAGGGAGTGAGTACTTAACTTCTAAAACAGAACCACTTCTTCATCTTTATAGCACTCCCTAAGAATGTTCTTCTGAGACTCAGTCTTTTGTATTGCAGATACTTGCAAGTGGAGTGGGAAGTCAGGAAAGGTAGCAAAAGAAGTTTTTCCAAAGATGTCATGAAAGGCTCAAACCCTAAAGTGCCACAACAAAACAACTTCAGTGATTGTGGAGTTTATGTGCTTCAGTATGTGGAAAGCTTTTTTGAGGTGAGCATATTTTTCAGTCTATTTGGCTTTAGAGTATAAAGCTGGCAGCAGCACCCATGCCAAGCCCTTTTCTCTCTTATACTCTTTATTTGTGGGATATGGTATTGACTTATTAATATATTAAACATTTACCATATATATTTGTATGTAGGTCAACAAATTTATGCCCAAAAATTGACCCCCAAAACAAAAGTTGACTTACACACCAGCCAATGTACTTCTGACCACCCCACCACCACCTCTGGTCTTCTTGAAAGCTTGGGCAATGAAATGGCAGCAGCTCTTTGGCGCTACTCTGTCTTAGTGAGAAGAGTTGAGGGGGTTAGTGCTTTGTTTATGGTGGGCTTTCCTTGGACTCTTTGCTGCTGTCCATCTGTGGTTGTCTATAGCTGGCTTGCTTATCTCCTCATCCTTCTCTTCAGTTTCTTTGAGGAGGCAAGCAGGTTGGCTGCAGGTGGCAAAGAGAAGCTGGAGAAGTTAGGCAAAAGAGAAGTCAACGGTCAATTGAGTAAAATATTCCATGTCACTGCTGGTGTTTCTTTGTTCACCATTTTGCCAGATCCACACACTGTGGCTTAAGGGGCTGCTGATTGTGTGTGTGCGTGTGTGTGTGTGTGTGTTTGTGTTATCTTTTGTTTTGTAGGAATTTCCCTATCGCATTTAAGAGGAGAGGGTATGGGGAACTTCTTTCAGGCTTTTTTTGGTGTGGACCAATTCTGAGAGTCTGGAGGTCTTAGTCCACGCTCGGAGACTGTGAAAAAAGTAACAGCCACATCTTTCTGCTGTCATAGCGGGGAAGTCTCAGAAGAAGAAAGAGAGAGAGTAAAGGCTTCTTTCAGGCTTTTTCAGGTTTAGTCTGTGCTAGGAAACCCAGAAAGAAGCAACAGCCGCCTCCATTTGCTTTGTTTGAGCTTTTCTGCTGTGGTGGGGAAATAGAAAGAAGCCTCCTGCACCACCTTCTAGCCAGGCATTGCAAAAGGCTGCCGGAGAGAGTACAGGGGTCGGTGCTTCTTTAAGAGTAGCAGAATGGTGGGAAAATGGCAATGGTGGTGGTTGGATCCTGTCACTTTTCATTTGGCCGTGGCTTCATTGAGGATCAACAGAATTTCCAAATACTGAAATCCCTAAAAGTGTGCTTTTTATGGCTCCCAGGCATTTTTAGTCTTGATATCACTGGATACATCTTAGTTTACGTGTGTAACTACACACTACAATTTTGTCAAAAACAAAAAGCATTAAAATGAATGTGCTCCCTAGTTGAATCCAGGCCCTTTCTTACTTTGTCAGCATGTGTGGAATGAGGACGTCACAGATGTGGGTAGGAGGGCCAGATTTGAAAGAAAGACAGGTCAGATGTCCAGCGTCACACTAAGGTTCTTATCATACAGGCAGGGGTAAAGTGGGGAACAGCAGGAGAAATCATGGGGCAGCAGAGGGAGCCGGTAGGTTCTGTTACCTCTTGTTGGTGACCATTGTCTCCCTTCCCATGACGTTTCCCCATCTGTCCCCGCTTCCTCTTTGGCTCCTCTTTTGTTCTTCAAGTTGGGTAAACACCTAATTCCTCTGGGCTCCTCTGCTGCAATGCTGCTGGCATGGAGCCCTGACTGAAGTAGTCCTGTGTCATGTGATGGGCTCCTGGGGATTCTGTGCTGGCAGAGGAGAAAAGTGGGAAGAAGACACTCATTCTCTGCATCTTATGAGGTCGTTAGTATAAGCTATGTTATAAAGCAGCACAGCCCATGAAGATACCTGTTTTGGAAGAAGCACGTTGATAGTAGTTTAGCAGGGAAGATTATCATAGGCTCAGACTGCTGTGAAAATAAAACTGCTTTTTCTAGAAAAAAGATAATTGACACTGTGTGTATGTGGAGGATTGAGGGGGGAAATCACTTATTATTTCTTAATTCCTATTTTTTGTGTATATTTGGCAATATTATTTCAACTTTGTATCTAGGTATTGTTATAAATCCATGTATTTTATCCCCTCTAGACACCCATTGTAAGTTTTGAATTACCAATGAATCTAACTGACTGGTTTCCCCGCCCACGAATGAAAACAAAGCGAGAAGAGATAAGGAAAATAATCTTGAAACTACAGGAACAGCAGAACAAAGAGAAAAAGGGACAGAAGGACAGTAATTTGACAGAAAAATCTTTTGAGGAAGGAACAGAACAATTTATCAAAAGCTGTTCGGACTGATCATTTTGATGTTGCATGTGGTTCAAACGTTATAAAAAACAATCTGAAATTTTCCATGCCTTTTCTGCCCACACCACAGACTTGAAGTATTATCAGTTCATATGTGCTGTTGATGCTTATAAATGTGTTTCATTAATTCAACGATCTGCCCTCAATGTATTAACTAGACAAAAATCTGTACATAGATGCATTAGGCCAACTTTTTTCAACATTTGTAATTAAGTTTTTCACTACTTAGGAAGCCTTTGTTATGTATTTTCTTCACAGAACCTAATAGCAACTTCTAGACACAAAGGAAATAAAGAGAACATTTATAGGATGAATTGGTTAAGTTTTTCTGTGTTAAGTAAAGTGGTCATTGAGCATTTCCCAGTAAGAATTCTATAATGCATGGGGAATCCTTATGTAGCAAGTGATCAAATCCATAATTTGATTTACAGTTACTGTTACAAGATGTTTTACTTCAGCTATGTACAACAATGTAAAAATGTGTCTAAATGCATTGTGTTTCCAAGGTGAATGGTTTGCATTTAAAAACCAAGTGCAGGCAATGTAATCTTTGTTAGGGAACGTTTCCAATACTGAAAGATGGAACTTCACAAAAGTGCTTAGGATAATGCTGCTTTCTGACCCCAAGTCTTACTCAAGCAGTGTTTTAACACCGTCTCAAATGCAGTCGGCTTAAGTAATACTGTTGGATCCTTTTTCCGTGGTTCCTGATGTTGTTCAATCATATTTTGACAATTCTTTCATTATAAAATTGTATTTTTGGTAAGTGTGCTTAAAATAGCAGCAAATTTGCCCGCATTACATATTCTGTGTCAAGATCCTGAATGTGACATTCATATGTGCTTTATCTGATTAACATTTTTTTAAAAAAAAATGTATGAGTACTATATTTTGTAAAACCCAGAAAACCAAAATATTGCTGGATTTCATTGCTTGCTTGCTTGCTTAATTTTCAGTAGAGTTGTCTAATATTATTGAATCAACTTCTTGGCAGATTTCCACAGTGTACTTTGATTTTTTTAATTATGTAAGAAGTACAGCCTTATGATACCAGCCTCTCAACAATTCCAAAAGAAAGCATATACCTTTCTTAAACTTTTAAGAAAACAATCAGATGGTATTGTATTCAAAAGGAGGGAATAGAGACTCCTTTGCAAACACTTTTGTTGTGTGTAACAATGCCTTTGTTGAAAAGAGACTGTTCTGCTATGAGGAAGGATGGGAAATAGAGGGGTGGGGGAACTACACAAATTAAGGAAATAATCAAAACTGCACATCCTATTTACAAGAGGATAGTTCATAGAGAAACATACACCTTTGCACCAGCACTTCGTTCTTGGTCTCATTGGCTCAGTAATCATATCCTATATAGGCAACTATTTAGATTGCTTTGCATAAAGGTATTCCAAAGGAAACACGATTGGAAAGTAGGCCATACCATTTGGGATTGTAGTCTGTCACAGAGACCTAATTCAAAGTGCTAGACCTAATGCGAATCACTCTCATTACACTATCAGTGTTATTCAGAAGAAATCCATGAACATCATACTCAACCAAAAAGACTTAATGACGCAATTGCGGAGTATTAATTCAACGCTTTTCCAAATCCCAGAGGTATACTCTGGTTGGGACTACAGTTGGATTTAAGCCGTTTTCTACTTATATCCCATTGGGTATCCAATTTAAGAAGCCTAACCAGGACTGGAGCCTGGTGTTATCCCACCTGCCAACCCCATACATTTGATTTTTCTAGAACTTTCAGATGTCCTGACATTCCTCACCATTAGGCTATATCCTGGATAAGGCCTAGCTAAGACTTAACCAGCACTTGTAATACCATATAACTTGTAGCCCCAAGCCAGACAATATTCAAAGAACTCTTGTGGCATTGTCAGCATTACTCATAAGTAAACCAGACATAACTTTTCCCTTCAAATTCAGATATACATATATCTTATTAGTCAGTGTACATGTCCAAATTGTCCAACAATTACTAGGAAACAAATAGAACTAGACATGAAAAGGGGTTGGTAACAAATGTATACATTCGTTCATTTTGCACCTTTTTTAGTACTACTTGAACACATTAGAGATTTATATAGTTTTTAAAAAGCATACCTTCCAGTGCAAGGTTATTTGTTGCAGTATCTTGATTTGGTTGAAATAGGAAAGTTTGTTTTTGCTTTAAAAAAACAGGTTGTAATGTATCTTAGTTTCTGATTATTTGATTCTATTCCTGAAAATGGCCTGGAGCTTAAATTCCTCTTCAAGATGTGAAGAATGCAATGTTTCTCTTAATATGGTAAATTATCAGTTATGCAGCAAGCTGATACACATGTTGATATAGGAGATCTATTTTTTTAATAAAATGATGGAAAACAAGTGTCAAGACATTGAGTAATCTATGTTGGCTAGCCTTATACTGATGTTTGCCGCACTGTATCAGAAAACCAAAACACTTTCCCCAAGTAAAATTATTGAGCAGACACAAAAATTGCAGTGTGAATCTAGAAAGAGAAGTGAGGCACAAATAAAAGATAAAAGGATTATATGCTAAGGCTGTGATATGGGACACCGGAAATGTGGTAATTTGTCCCAGTTTGACACAAACTTGAAGAACCTTCCATTTGAATGATAAAGGATTACAAAGTTATATAGTGAGATAACCCATGAGAAAGTTCTTATTGACAAACTAAATGTGGGTGAAATCACAAGTATATGAAAAGTTCTTTCCAGAAAATATTTAAACAACATCCAGAATACAACATGCGCCCTCACTCCCCACATGAGTTGTTTAAAGGTAGCACCACTCCATTCAAAGTTTCTCAATCTGTGTAATAGAAAACATGTAACCCTGACTTATGAAGAAGGGATATGTGTTGGATGTTGTCTTTATGTAACTCAGAATGGAGATGAGGACTTCCTTCTCCCCATTGCTTTAAATTAATTTTTCCCTTTACCTTCAGTTGGTATTTCATTTTTAGTTTGTTTTTACAGGTATGTTTGACAACTTGTTATGGCCACAATTGCTTATTTTTTTCTAAAACAATTGGTTTTGGTCATTACACCTTATTTCGTTTACTGAATATCTGGGTAATTTAGCAAATAGGGATTATTGGTTTACAGCTGCAATTGAATGAGATATATAGAGAATATATAAAGTATAGTATATAGCATAAAATACATTGTTGCAAAGACCAACTAGAGGATGTGCTTTTTCAGATCAACCTCTCATTTGGATCAGGCATTTTTAAAATTTCATTTGGTTCAGTTCTGAAATTGTATGTATTTGATCCAGGTTGCCAGAACCACCACATTGAAATCAGTTGGGCTAAAATAAGTCATGACTATTTTGGGCTTCATTGATTTAAAATTCAGGCTTTGTGATTAAATTTGTGAGTGAATTGGAAAATATACAAACACCTAATTAAATCATTACATCTTTGTATATTTTAACACCTGTGTAAGTTTTAGAATAGTTTTGTAAGATATATACCATTCTCCCTTTATATTGCTATCCTTGTGATACTAGTACTGCCCTTTTATTATATAATTGTTTCAATAGTATATGTCCGCCGCAATTATTTGTATTGTTCTTAAAGAAAGATTTTAGTTTAAAGCTCATTAAGCCAATGAAATCGTACTTAGTCTGTGCCTCCTAGCAATTTCATTTTTCCCCATTCACATGCACCCTGGAAGTCCACATCAGAGTTGATATACTGGATCCTACAATTTGTGGATGCTTACCAAAATAAATTCTTACATAGAAGTTATCAAAAGCACTTGCCATTAAGATGGCACTATGTATGACCAGTCCTCATTAAAAGTAGTGCGAATGAGTTGTTTAGGCAAAGCTCTCAAGTTGCTGACTAATTAGATGCATCTCTTGTATTGGTTTTCAGGCTGGATAGAATAACTGTTAAGAGCCCTTATAAAAGTTTTAGGTTACTTAGCATGAAAAATGCATGACTTTCTGGTAAACATTTGCAAGTGGGAGCAATGACATCTAATATCCCCTTGTGGCATTCTCTATTTTATTTGCAGCGAGAGTTGCCAGGGGAATATTCTAAAAGTAGGGCCATGTTACTCTGCTGCAACAGGGCTCTCTTTTTATTTAGATATTTTTATTGCTCTTCTTCAAGGACCCAGTGATGACTTCTATTATCTTTTCAAATAAGTCATTTCTTAAAATTGTAGAATACAGGGCAAAAGGAGAAATTAAGAGCTGGGGGGGGGGACTACTTAATGAAACCCTGTATTTCTGCAGCTTGTAAAATGCTATAAGCATTTGCTTTTACTCCTTTCATCAGCCCATATTGTCTATGAATTCAGATTTTCATGATGAGTATTTTATTCCCCCTCCCGTATTAAGTACTAAAGCTTGTTCATCAGTTCAGAAAGATTTTTTTTTTTTTAAAAAAACCCTCTCTATTACGTCTCATATGCCTCATTTACTGTCTTCTCTGACTGCAGGATGCTAGGGCTTTAAACAAGAGCAATTGGGCTATAGGTCAGATTTTCCCTATGATGCTTATTTTCTGTGTGCAGTTACATAATCACATACTTTAATTCTGCAATAGTACAGTCCCATAATCCTGTTTAAATCCTATTTCACAGATATTTAGCAAAAAAATTAAGGGAGGTTCTTTAGCTTAACCTGGCTGAGTGGCCTCTCTGTTATGTGCTATATAACACTATTCTTCAAGAAAAAAATAAGGTAAATGCCAGGAACTGAAATGAGATCTGATATTTTTTTTTAGTTGTTGAAAAACTAATACATTAGGATTGTCTACTTTTGGTTGATTTGTCCTCTACAGCAAATGAATTTTTACATTTCTCCTGTGGTTAAAACTTGCATAGTGACATGTCCTCCTTTTAACTACAGTAGAGTCTCACTTATCCAACACTCGCTTATCCAACATTCTGGATTATCCAACGCAATTTTGTAGTCAATGTTTTCAATATATCATGATATTTTGGTGCTAAATTCGTAAATACAGTAATTACTATATAGCATTACTGCATATTGAACTACTTTTTCTGTCAAATTTGTTGTATAACATGATGTCTTGGTGCTTAATTTGTAAAATCATAACCTAATTTGATATTTAATAGGCTTTTCCTTAACCCCTCCTTATTATCCAACATATTTGCTTATCCAATGTTCTGCCGGCCCATTTATGTTGGATAAGTGAGACTCTACTGTATTTATGTTGAAAGTTATTCCAGATAGTAACAGCTGTAATAACTCACTCCCACATATGGATAGATGAAAATGTTCTTCCTCGTGGTCCCTGTGAAATTGCACATATGAGAGCTTGGTATTTACAGTCAGAGCTTTCAAGTACTTTGCCTGTAACATATTTTAAATATATTTAACATAGATCACTTTGGGAACCTACTGCTGTGGGTCAAGAGGACTCCAGCAGAAATGCAGATATATAGTCTGACATTTTACAGGTCTAATGATTTTAACAAAAGTTGCCTAATAAATCTCATTAATATTGTAGCTCGAGAAACAGAAACCCCATTCCTTCATTCTTTTGTAGGTAACTGGTTGGGACCATATTTTTTCTTGGGGATACAAGACCAGAAGATCTTCATTTTTCCAGACCTCTTGTGCACTTCCCAAAATAGCTTGCATGCCTTTTCCCCGATTTGTCAACTCTGGTTTGCATCAGCACATAACAAAAAACATTCATTGACTTTAAATACATCTTGAAAGATGCAAATTAAATTTAATCTGGGAAATAACTTACATATTTTCCACTTTTTAAATTTTTACAGTATTTTTTTACAATTTTTTGGTTTGGTTGCTTTCTGTCAAATGAGAAATTTCACAAGGTGATGTATGGGCAAAACCCAAACTTACTTGCTGGCAAGTTAACAGAAACAGTGTTTCCTCTTTTTTCTTTTCTTTTGACGAGTATTTCACTAGTATATATCCCAAATAAGAAAAACAGACCATCAGATCACCAGTTGTCAGGTTTCCATGTAGTACAAATACCTCTTTTCTGTTATAGCATAAAAATAGACTGGCCTAATGAAGAGAAAAATAGTACTTCAATAAAAATTTTAAAAGTTAAAAGATTGGCTACTTGTAGAACTTGTTCATAAAACTAGCATGTGAAAATTAATATTTTGGAAACATGTTCTTCGAAATAGGCTTAGATTCCTTGTGGTTTGTGCTAGCCCGGAGGAAATATGAGGTCTGTTTGAAGAGATTAAAACATAACAGTGATGTATTTTCCCTGATTGCAGTCCAAGAAAGATAATTTACTTGAAACTTGAAATAACAAAAGTAGATACACTGTGTACAGTCTGTGCCACTAGTCTCCAATTCTAACGCCAATTGTGAGCCAAAGGCATAGGGGTTCCTGCTAACTTGCATGTTCCAAGATAAAAAAAAACAACAGAGGAACAGAAAGTTGTTCAGATTACGGCCTGCTCTAGAAAGGCTTCTTCAAATATGTAACCTATTTTCCCTTGCCAGGAAGTAGTCAACAGTATGGCTCACCGGAACCTACTTTATTGCCTGTACAAATGTAAGTAGGACTGATTCAGTGTATCCTTCCTGGTGCTTTCTTTGGGCAGCACTGACTGCCAAAAACCTCTCCATGCTCCCATGGTTTTGTTTCTATTCCTACTAGCTCATGCCACAAGCAGTCTTGTAAGAGAAAACAATACAAGACTTTGAAAAACCCTTGTATATGCAGAAATTCTCACATGGAGTACTTGTACAATTAATGAATTATAAGAATATCACTAATATTTTAGCACAGCAGCAAAGAGATGTTAAGTACTTGCTTATTTCACAAAAGCGTGAACAGATTGATATTTTTAAAAATATAGGGCTGTGGGGGAAGCTAGATGCCTGAAGGGTTTTATAATGATGGTGTCACCACTAACACGCCATAAAAGTTCAGGGCGTCACTTTGAAAACCAAAGTGAATACAAACCTAGGTGGAGGCGCAGAAGCGATTAACCATAATTGTTCTGGCAAAAATTGTTTTGTTTCCTTCACCAAGAGCATGTCATGTGAATGAACAGTGTCATTAGTGAAGCATACCTGGCTTGAGAAAGAACCCTGCCCAAACACACCTTGGAAGCAGTTTTTAAATGCCTGCAATGAAACCATTCATAAAGGAAATGGCTAATATGACTTGCCTCTCTGTTGGATTTCCAAAAGGCCACAAAATGGGGTTGCTGCTTCAGTTATAGGTGAGAGAGGATGATAAGCGTGGAGCTAGGACTAATCCTGCTCAAAAATCTGCAGGACCCACCAAGTTATCAGATCCTTGAAGAAAGAGGATAGTGTAGGGGCTTGTCTGATCTCTTTGGAAAGGGCGTTCCAGAGTCGGGGAGCCAACACTGAGAAGACTCTCTCCCTCGGCCCCACCAGCCGCCCTTGTGACGGTGGCGGGAGTGAGAAGAGGGCCTCCCCAGCAGATCTCAGAGCCAACACTGGTTCATAAAGGGAGATGCGATCATGAAGATAGGGAGGGCCCAAGCCGCATAGGGCTTTATAGGTCATCACCTGCATACAATAAAACATCTATAAAAACACACTATATACCAAAACACATGGTGCAAGGATCAAAATACAGCTGCAATGACATTCAAATCCAAAACTCTTGGTAGGCCTGCTGGAAAATGGAACCACTTCTAGGGCCTAGGCAATGGATACAAGCTGCAGGGAAAAGATTCCACCTAAACATTGGAAAGAACGTCCTGATGGTAGGAGTTGATAGTGATTTGGTATGTGGTGGGTTCTTCTTTTCTGTGGGTTTGTAAGCAGAGCTTGGATGGTTATCTGTCTGGAGTACTTTGATTGTGTATTCCTGTATGGCCAAAGGGGGTTGCACTGGATGGCCAACTCTATGCTTCTACTAGAGCAGGGCCCCTCAAACTTTTAAAGCAGAGGGCCGGTCCACAATCCTTCAGACTGTGGAGGGGCCAAATTATCATTTGGAAAAAAAAAGAACAAATTCCTATGCACACTGCACATGTCTTATTTGTAGTGCAAAACAACAACAACAATGAAAGACAAATACAATATTTAAAAATGAAAACAATTTTAACCAACATAAACTTATCAAGATTTCAATGGGAATTGTGAGTCTGCTTCTGGCCAATGAGATAGTCAAGTTAATTAGGATTGTTGTTGTGTGCCTTCAAGTCATTTCAGACTTTGGGCAAGCCTAAGTCTAAAATTATTTATTTATTCATTTACTACATTTATTTATTACATTTATATCCCGCCCTTCTCACCCCGGAGGGGACTCAGAGCAGCTGTATGTACATACAATATATTATTAGCATAGCACAATATTAGCATTATATATTACTATATTGAACTATACCACTATACTGTAATATTATATGTAATATATAACATATAATTAATATTATTATATGGTATTATTATTAGTATTATATTGTATAACATTATAATATTATTATCAATATTATATGTATATATAATATATTATATTATAGCCCCGGTGGCGAAGTGCGTTAAAGCACTGAGCTGGAGACCAAAAAGTCCCAGGTTCAAACCTGGGGAGCGCTGTTAGCTCCAGCTTCTGCCAACCTAGCAGTTCGAAAACATGCCAGTGTGAGTAGATCAATAGGTACCGCTCCAGCGGGAAGGTAACAGTGCTCCATGCAGTCATGCCTATGGCCATATGACCTTGGAGGTGTCTATGGACAATGCCGGCTCTTCGGCTTAGAAATGGAGATGAGCATCAACCCCCAGAGTCAGACATGACTGGACTTAACGTCAGGGGAAGCCTTTACCTTTATATAATATATTATATTATTAAAAATGAAATAAAATATTATATTATAAAACTGAGGGTGGGGGCCAGGTAAATGACCTTGGAGGGCCGCATCCGGCCCCCGGGCCTTAGTCTGGGGACCCCTGTACTAGAGGGAAACAATTTAAGGCTGCCACCTTGTGCTCTGGGTCAAAGGGATGCTATTATCTGCTATTACTGAAAAATGTGTGTGTCAGCTAAGTAGCTGAAAGTGGCAGCCTTGAGTCACAGAAGTGAAGAGGAAAGAAAACAAACATGTTCAGAACTGGTTCAAATAACAGGAAGTTCTGGACAAGGCATCTCTAGGCCAACTCTGCTCAAAGCATAAGATTATCTGCTTCCTTTGATCTTCCACTCTTTGTACCTTGTCATCTCAATTATGGCATGCAATATACATTTGCCCTTTCTTTCCTGGTATATTTATTTGTGCATCATTGTGACATGGTGAGACTGAATGTCTGAATTGTATGCTGGACAAGTGATGAAAAATTTGGGAAGAAACTCTGAAATGTAAATGTCACAGAATAAGGAAAATTTCCCCAAAAATGAGATACAAAGGAATCCCATCTCAGTCAATACCTTCATTTAGGCTACAAAAGCTTGAAACAATGAAAAAATAAGAAAATAATATTGTTAAAAGTTTGCACTTGCCTTGCACTATATAACATGATTTTTATTCCCGGCTTATACATGTCATTTCCTAATCGGTTCTATCATTAAAAAGTGGAAAAGGACATCCTACTATAGTTTTTCAAAGTATGTCTCATCTAGTCTCAACTATTTTAACATAGTTTGTGGGAGCCACAAAAACAAAGTCTCTTGGAGTATACTAAATACTTTCTAAGTAAGTACCACACAACTAAACAGAAAATAACACTTTCAAACCAGGAACAGAACCTTGTCCAAAATTTGTTACATAGTGTCATGTTTTTCATCCCACAACACATAAACAGTGTTAATACTTTGTGATACAGTAACTCTAGGTCTCAAAGTTTTCTTTGTATTTTTAGACCAGGAGATATAATGTAATTTAATACATTTACCATTGAATCCTAGACAATACCATGTTTGTTTTGAATGTTACTTTTGTGTGCATCTCAGACTTGGATGCCACAAGCAACTCCCACCCCTGGGACAACTTCAAAACCACAACATACAAAGGTTAAAATAGAATCAAACCTATAGAAGCCAATTGAAATCACTTGTATTTGTCTTGTAAGGGTTGCTGTGAGTTTCGCCCACATCGATGGCAGGCATCCTCAGAGGTTGTGAAGCCTGTTGGAAACTAGGCAAGTGGTGTTTATACAGTTGTGGAAGGTTCAGGGTGGGAGAAAGAACTCTTTGTCTGCCTGAGGCAGGTGTGAATGTTGCAGTTGACCACCTTGATTCGCAGTGAATAGCCTTTCAGCGTCAAGGCCTGGCTGCTTACTGCCTGGGGGAATCCTTTGTTGGAAGGTGTTAGCTGGCCCTGACTGTTTTATGTCTGGAATTCCTCTGTTTTCTGAATCAGTCAAGGCCAGTTAACATCTCCTAACAAAGGATTCCCCCAAGCAGTAAGCTCCCAGTGGTACTCAACCTGGGGTTCCCAGATGTTTTTGGCCTTCAATACCCAGAAATCCTAACAGCTGGTAAACTGGCTGGGATTTCTGGGAGTTGTAAGCCAGAAACATCCGGGGACCCCAGGCTGAGAACCACTGATAGACCTTGAAGTTTTATTTCCCAGTAAATATATGTAGTACTAGCTGTGCCCGGCCATGCGTTGCTGTGGCGAAGTATGGTGTATGGGAAATAAAGTACTGAGGAATTGGTGGTAGTTAAGGTAAAGGGTAAAGGTTTTCCCCTGACATTAAGTTGAGTCGTATCTGACGTTGGGGGTTGGTGGTCATCTCCATTTCTAAGCCGAAGAGCTGGTGTTGTCCGTAGACTCCTCCAAGGTCATGTGGCATGACTGCATGAAGCGCCGTTACCTTCCCGCCGAAGCAGTACCTATTCATCTACTCTCATTTGCATGTTTTTGAACTTTAGGGTTGGCAGAAGCTGGGGCTAACAGTGGGGGCTCTGTCCGCTCCCCCAATTCAAACCTGAATGAATGCTGTAATTAGGGAAAATGATTAGCATGTAATGGCCTTGCAGCTTTAAAGCCTGGCTGTTTCCTCCCTGAGTGAATTTTTTGTTGGGAGGTGTTAGCTGGCCTTGATTATTTCATGTCTGGAATTCCATTGTTTTCAGAGTGGTGTTGTTTGTGATATTTTATGTGCTTCTACTGTCTGTGGCCCTGAGAAAACAGAGGATTTGCCAGACTTTGATGATGGGAATACTTTGTTGGGAGGTGTTAGCTGGCCCTGATTGTTTCCTGTGTGGAATTCCCGTTTTCAGAGTGTTGTTCTTTATTTAGTGTTCTGATTTTAGAGATTTTATTGTTCTGTTTTATTATACCACAGTAATTTTTATATATTCTGATTTTAGTGTTTTTGAATACTTGGAGGCAGATTGTATTCATTTTCATGGTTCACAGCAAAACAACAACAACAACAATGACTTTGGTAATAGACACTGCTTCACTCCATTGTCAGCTTCCTTCCTGGAAGAATCCTTTCTTGGGAGGTGTTAGCTGGCCCTGATTGTTTCCTTTGTGGAATTTCCAATTTTCCTGCTTTCAGAGTGTTGCTCTTTATTTACTGTCCTGGTTTTAGAGATTATATTGTTCTGTATTATTCTATCACAGTAATTATTTCATATTACAGTAGAATCTCACTTATCCAACATTCACTTATCCAATGTTCTGGATTATCCAACGCAGTCTGCCTTTTAGTAGTCAATGTTTTTGTAGTCGGTGTTTTAAATTCATTGTGATATTTTGGTGGTAAATTTGTAAATACAGTAATTACTATATTGCATTACTGCACATGGAACTACTTTTTCTGTCAAATTTATTGTATAACATGATGTTTTGGTGCTTAATTTGTATAATGATTACCTAATTTGATGTTTAATCGGCTTTTCCTGAATCCCTTCTTATTATCCAACATATTCACTTATCCAACGTTCTGCCGGCCTGTTTATGTTGGATAAGTGAGAATGTACCGTATGTTTATAATCTTATATTATCTGCTTAGAACTGGATTATATGAGGCCCCTTCTACCCAGCTGGATAAAATGCACACTGAAGTGGATTATATGGCAGTGTGGAGTCAATATAATCCATTTCAAAGTAGATAATATAAGATTAGAAATGGGTTATATAGCTCTGTGGAAGGGCTTTGAGTCTACACTGCCATATAATCCAGTTAAAATCTGATAATCTGATTTTTATAGGCAGTGTGGAAGAGGCCTAACTCTGCCTGTCCCCTGGGCTGAGTTGGTTCCTAGGAGACCAAGTGGGCAGAGATTAGCCCTCTAAATGGCAGCAATTGGATAAAAACAATTATTCCTTTCCCTCTAATTAGGACTTTATTTTTCTTTTCTTTTTGTTGTATCAACCTAGAGGCGTGGATGATCGGTTGTGTTGTCAAATTTCGAGGTTGGGGGGCCTGTAGTTTTCTTGTTTTGTCGGTCGCCAGGATTCCATCACTCTGACCGCACTTCCAAGGTGTATTGGGTATGGACAATACCCTTGGATTTGTCTTGTAAAGCTCACCTGGTCTACAGGAGTGGAATGCCCGCTTAAGGGCGCATACCTTCGAAGTTCTCACCGCGCATGCTCAGTCCCCGAGATGGCCACTCTGACCACAGGCCGGGGAGAGTCACCGGGGGCGGGTCCCCTCCTCTCGTGACGTCACGGGAGGAGGAGCCCAATCGCGGCCGGGCTTGGCTCCCTTTGGAACGCGGGGGCGGGGCTTCGGCGGGGGGCAGCAGCCCCAGCAGGAACATCCTTGCAGCGCCGGGGCCGAGTCGGCATCAGCTGGAGACCGAGCGCGCGCCGTGGCTGCGACCAAAGCAGGTAAAGCCGGGAGGGGGGGCCGGGTGGGAGACGGGGCTTTCCCTCCTCTTTCTTTGCCCCCCCTGCCCCCGCCTGCAAGATGGGCTGTGCCTCTCTCCCCGGCTTCTCCATACCTTCGGGGCCCAGGGCTTGGCGCTCCTGCCTTCACCTCCCTCCTTTCCCTTTTCCAGCCCGAGTTTCTCCTCTTTTGGCCCCTTATCTTCTTTCCTTTCCCCCCCTTCTCTCCGCTTGATGTGTTTCTTGCTCGCTTCTTATCCTCTGATCAGATTTGGAGCCCATCTTGGCGCCCAACCAAACCAATCACCCAACTTCGGGGTTTGGAGAAGTTGTGGCGCACTTGATTGGAATTGATGCAGTTTTGACACCGCTTGCCCTGCCCTGGGAATCCTGGGATTTGTAGTTGTAGATGAGGGCGCCAGCACTCTTTGGCCTGAGAAGGCTAAAGACCTGACTAAACCATACCTCCCACGACGCTATAGTATTATTGCAGATTCTGTTGGGTTGCTGTCAGTTTTCCGGGCTGTATGGCCATGTTTTAGAAGCATTCTCTCCTGATGTTTCGCCCACATCTATGGCAGGCATCCTCAGAGGTTGGGAGGTCTGTTGGAAAACTATTCAGGTGAGCTCTGTATATCTGTGGAAATCTAGGTTGGGAGAAAGAACTCTTGTCCGTTGGAGGCCAGTGTGAATGTTGCAATTAATCACCTTGATTAGCATTGAAACGCCTTGCAGCTTCAAGGCCTATCTGCTTACTGCCTGGGGGAATCCTTTCTTGGGAGATGTTAGCTGGCCCTGGTTGTCTGGAATTCCCCTGTTTTCAGAGTGTTATTCTTTATTTATGAACCAACCTGGACACAGCATATTATTTGAGAACACAGAAGTGCTGGACCACTCTGACAACCACCATGTCAGGCTACACAGAGAAGCCATTGACATTCAAAAGCATGTGGACAGTTTCAACAGAAAGGAGGAGACCATAAAAATGAACAAAAAACCTCTAAAACCAGGACAGTAAATAAAGGACACTCCGAAAACAGGGGAATTCCAGACATGAAACAATCAGGGCCAGCTAACACCTTCTAACAAAGGATTCCCCTAGACAGGAAGCAGCCAGGCCTTGAAGCTGCAAGTCTTATCAGTACTAATCTAGGTGGTCAATTGCAGCACTCACACTTGCCTCAAGCAGACAAGAGTTCTTTCTCCACAGATATATAAACCTCCCTTGCTTAGTTTCCAATATACCTCGCAACCTCTGAGGATGCCTGCCATAGACGTGGGTGAAATGTCAGGAGAGAATGCTTCTGGAACATGGCCCTACAGCCCGGAAAACTCACAGCAATCCAGTGTTAATTCATTTCTATACTTTGGCTCAATGCTATGGGATTTATTTATTTATTTCACATATTTGTATCCCACCCTTCTCACCCTAAAAAGGGAACTCAGGGCAGTCTTACAGCAAGCAGCAATTCGATGCTAATACATATAAATATAAAACAAACAGATACAATTAAAATAAAACAATCCTGGGAGTTGTAGTTTTACAAGGCCTTGAGCCTTCTCTGCCCAAGAGTGGCAGTACCTCACCAAACTACAACTCCCATGACTCCATAGCATTCAGCCATGGCAGGTAAAGTGTTATCACATTGCATTAATTGTACAACATAGATTCACACGCCCATCCAGAGAGAGGTGGATCTACATTGTAGAATGTATGCTCTTTACCTCAATGCTAAGGAATCCTGGGAGTTGTAGTTTGGTAAGGCACCAGCATCCTTGGGCAGAGAAAGCTCAAATGAGGGCAAAACTATAATAATAATAACTATTCTTATATCCCGCCACCATCTCCCCGAAGGGACTTGGGTGGCTTACCTAAGGCACAAGGTGCATAAAAAGCAGAACATGAAAAAAAACAAAAAACAATGTAAATACAATAGAATAAAACATATAAGCATGTAAACAACAACATAAAACTCAGAATAAAACAGAGCTCATCTGTCAGTGGCAGTAGCTAATGTAAACATGGCCAGGATGTAAACAATAGTGCAAAGGAATGGGAATCGGTGCAGAGCTGTAACCATGGGACAAGGGCATGGGATAAAGTTCAAGGCAGAATAGCACATTCATAATTCAACTAGGGACTAAGTGTTGTGAAAAGCTTGTTTGAATAGCCAGGTCTTCAATTCCCTACAGAAGGTGGACAGGAAAGGTGCCAGTTCCAGAGCCAAGGGGCCATCACTGAGAAGGCCCTCTTCCTCCTCCCCACCAACCACGCTTGAGACGCTGGCAGGACCGAGAGGAGCCCTTGCTGGTTCATGGGGGGGGGGGGGGGAGGTGCAGTCACTATCACTATCGGGATTACATAACTTTGTGCCATGTCAGCTCAAGTGGTGTCAAACTACATTCATTCCACAGTGTAGACTTGACATCCCAATTTAACCATATCTGGGTTAAATCCATTGAAAACAGTGGTACTGAAATGGCTCCTGACTGCCTTGCAGTCCCATCACTCTTAATTTAGACCTGATTGAATGTTTATTTGTATACCTCACTCCTAGAGGTGTCAGGATGGAGGTTCATTTGAGTTTTTCATTCATTTCCGGCTGGGATTATTGCCTTCCCACTCTGTCATAGGAAAAACAAGTTGGCAGTCATAGCTACTTAATTTCTGACCTGGGTTGAAGTGCCATAATTATCCTTTGTAAGGAAGTTATTGTGACTGGGAGGGGTTGCTGAAGGCTTGAACAAAGGAGAAATATGCTGGTTATTTTTCCAGTTCTAAAAAAATACAGCTGTTGTTCAGTTTGCGTACTTGACGTAGTCACCAGATATTAGTGAATGAGTTGGGGAAAATACACAATATATATGTGTGTGTTGCCTTATGGTGTGTGAGAGCAGCTGTTGTAACACTTGAAATATTAATATACTAGTACTCAAGCAAAAAAAAAACCCTCAAAGAAATAATATTGCACCCATAAAGCTGTTTTTTGTAATACAGTAAAATTGTGTTACATCAAGCTTGTCTTTAGTTGTCCTAATATGCTATTAATTACTGTATTTCAATATTAATATCAAACTGATGCAGAGTTTATGGTATGGTCTAGTTTGGAGTATGATATTTGTTAGGTCTATTTGAATAGTAGCTCTCAGACAACCGGAAACTACATTTATCAGGCATCTACCAGTCCCTATTAATTGAGAGTCTGGGTTGCTGTGAGTTTTCCGGGCTGTATGGCCATGTTCCAGAAGCATTATCTCCTGATGTTTCACCCACATCTATGGCAGGCATCCTCAGAGGTTGTGAGGTCTGTTGGAAACAGACAAGAGTTCTTTCTCCCACCCTGGACCTTCCACAGATATATAAACCCCACTTGCCTAGTTTCCAACAGACCTCCCAACCTCTGATGATGCCTGCCATAGATGTAGGCGAAACATCAGGAGATAATGCTTCTGGAACATAGCCTACAGCCCAGAAAACTCACAGCAACCCAGTGATTCCAGGCAGGAAAGCCTTCAACAACAAATTGAGAGTCTACTGTAATAAACTGAATCCATTCCACCATTTAGATGAACCCCTAGTTGGATCTTTTTTTAAATTAACTTGCCATTTGCTAATCAATTCAGACTATGATGACTTATGTGAGACATGAGGGTCTGGTGTGTTAGCAGAGAATCCCAAGTCCTTATCCTAGCTGTCTGTTTTGATCAGAGAGAGAAATAAGGGACAGGGGGAGAGGAAGAGGAAACACAGTGTGATTTCTGGTGAGGGAAAGTGAGGCTTTCCTGTCTTCATATTTATGGCAGAATAAACTTCCTGCAGTACAAGGAGGAGCAGATAAGAGCAGATAAGCCCTGGTTGGAAAGTTTCCTCTTTTCCTCTTACTTCAGGTGCACACCGGAGTGTCATACAGATCCCAGGAGAAACGCTCTGCTTCCCTGCAGCTGTGAAAAAGACAGCAAGTCTTTTTAAAAATAAAAGTACACCAAAACAAAGTATGCACGCACCTACAATATGGAATGAATGCAGTTTGACACCATTTTTACTGACATGGCTCAATGCTATGGAATCAAGGGACTTGTAGTTTTGTTTTCAAGGTCCTTGCCCTTCTCTGCCAAAGAGGGCTGGTGCCTCACCAAACTACAGATCTCAGGATCCCATAGCATTAACGTGGCCTCACTTCAATTCTGCAGTGTAGAGGTGCATCCTTAGGTCTGTGTGACAACTGTTCCAAAACAATAGAGTATGAGGTTATTTTTGGTAGCATCTCTATGATAACTGTATCTTGCACTGTAGTCCACAGGCTGTAGTGTGAAAAGTAAAGATTACAGGAATTCAACAAACCAATCCTGAGAGTTGGATCTGTGAATTGTAGATATAAAATTGATGTACATAATGAGCTTTGAAAAAAATCCTGCATCTGTTGCTGAGCAGTGCAGCTGCTAATACTAAAGTTCAGTCCATGTAAGATGGTATCTGCATCAGTCCTCTACACTTTGTCCAGTGCTGTTTAAATTTGCGTATGAAACTTAACGGAAAGTTGTGAATAGTGTCAGAGGAGTGAGAAAGTGATCTGATCTAATGGACCAGTTGGCTGTTTATGCTGGTTTATAAATAGTTTGTTGTTGTATTCCTTCAGATAATAGCCAACCGAGTCAAACCTTTCCCATGAATTTCTTGGTAAGATTTGTTTAGAGTTTGCCATTGTCTTCGTGTGAGGCTAAGAGAGTGAGACTTGCCAAGGTGTGTTGCCATGGCCAAACAGAAATTCGAACCCAGCTCTCCAGAGCCTACCCCAACTCCCAGACCACTATAAATAAATAAATAAACTTTATTTGTATCATGCCCTATTTCCCCATACACGCTGTCTCTCGTACATGAGATTTTTGAGACTTTACCTTTCCTTAAGTTATCTGGATTTAATATTGTTACTAATCTATTAATAATACATAATACTACTACATCAGTATAGTATAGCATATATTTGTTTACTTCATTCATTTTATATCTAGCTTTTCTGGCAGTATGGAATGTAAAATAGTTAACAAAGTTATATTAGTTACATTAATTAGTATTGTATGGATAAGTACCGAGCCAATCATTGTGAAACCAATGCATTCAGCTCAAGGGATATTCGGTATTGTCTGTTCTATTTATTTTATGTTTTTATGATACTTTCCTCAGGATTGAGACCCAAATTGACTCACAACCTTAAAAAGAATACAATTTAAAATCTACAAAATATGAATATTATAATAGAATTAAACATACAATTATTAAAACAAATAAGTTAAAATCAAATTAAAACAAATAAGTAAAGTTGTTAAAAACAAAACATAGCACCCCTGGCTTATTCTTTAAAAAACTTCCTTCTTCAAATGCCTGTTTGAATTGTTAAATTTTTTTTTTTACAAGGCATTAAAACAAAAGCTGGAAAAAAATTGCACATTATATTCTGTGCAGACAAAGCACATCACACATTTTATTGGGTGCATCCAAGTCCCTAGCAGAAACTTGTCATTCTTTGGATCTGTGTCAAGAAAACTGTGACTGCTTCCCAAACGATGACTACTAAAACTACTCAAAATTATAAAGGTTGCTTTCTATAAAATAGTGTATTTATACTTCTCAGACAAATTTGAAAGATGGTCCTTCTGTCTCTCTTACATTGCCAAAATGTGCTGGACATTTTGGAAACTAACCAGGGAAGGCTGAATGATGCAGGGGAACCAGCATTTCTTTTGCCCTGACAAGCCAAAGATTGGTATCATATTTGTTTAAATTGGCTGCAGTTCTTCCTATTTTGTATACCCTCCCGAAGACTAGTCGTGGATGGTTTTGGGAACTAGAATCAATTGAGAGTGCACTCCTTTGCATAGCATGGCCTATGACACTTTTCATGGATAATGGAGGAAGGAAATTTCAGGAGTGCTCTTCTGATTAGATAAGACATTTAAGTTCCATAATGTGGCATCGCATGGGAGAGGGTTACATCTTCTAGCAGAAAAGATTACTTTCCTCCAGTGTCCAGGATTCTCTATGTCTACTGTGTTAGATGGAGGAATCACGGAGGCTAGAAATAGCTCTCCATATTCACAGGTTCTGTATCAATCAACTATGGCACAAAAATATTTGGAAAATCATATATAAGTTGACTTCATGCATAAGTTGAGGTCCGGTTTTGAGACCTAAATTAATGGGTTTTGATATGACCCATGGATAGGTTGAAGGTCATTCTGCAGAAAGGGGAAAATGCCAGTGCTTATCTTAGGGGAACAGCCACTTCTGTCCACTGCCACCATCATGTTTTTTCCCAGGGGTTAAAAATGGCCAAAAGGGAGAGTAAAGGGGGACCGTGCTTCTTTTAGGGTCTCCTACAAGGGTCTAAGCTCTTGCATTTTGCCACTCTACTCAGAGAAGGGGATGGTTTGTTTTTTGATGTACAGCATGCACAGTGACCTGTGGATAAGTCAACACAGGTTTTTAATTAACATTTCTAGACCTATACATGCGTATACAGGATAAGCCTTTAGTACTACACTGATATGTAGGCAAACCCTGCTGTAGTCTTCCATAATATCATAGATCTTCAATCTCTCATTTGAGTTGGTCACTATTTTATCCTAGGGATGCCAATTTACAATGCCATTGCATATAGTGAGACTTAAACATTCATAGATTTAAGTTTCCACTGAGGAGCCCTCAGTATCCCTACTCCAGTGGATACTGAGCGCCAGCAGTATCCACTGACACATGAGACAAATAGCACACATTTGTTATGGAGCACAGCCCTCAACCCCTTGTGCCAAAACATGTTGCATGTAGTTCAAATGGTTTCTGGTAAATGATTTTGCTTCCACCCTTCAGATTGTTGACAAATGAGCAGAGAGCATTGCACGAAAAAAATGCTTTCATCTAATAGAAAATATTGTTAAATAATTAACATGCAGATACTGAATTAGAGCAGGAGAACTTCTCATATTTTGTCCCTGGTTGCTCAAGGCAAGAGTAAGGACTCTTCTCAAAAGTGAGCTAGTTTCTCACACAGTTCTTGAAATCATTTCATTGTAAAATGACCTGTGAGCCTGATCTGAAGTTCAGGAGAGTACAAAGGTTTACAACTCAGTTAAGATATCTTAGGCTGCCAGGATGACACATTAACAGGGAGGTGAAAAATGAGACTTGTGCTTCAGTCTAGTCTCAGTAACAGAGGATTGACAGGACCCAAAAACATCCATAAATTGTTGATGGCAGCTGTTTTGAAGTCTACTAGATCTCTGCTCTGTCTCCCCATCCCCTTCACTGTTTCAAGGGACTATAATGTTATGCAAGTAAGACAGTGGCAGTCTGTAAATATGAATATGCCAGTCTTTGGTGTGAAATATGAGCTATTGGAATAGATTGCAAACTAGCCCAGTTGCCGTAATGTTCCTTTGCTTAGTCTAGGGCAATGGTTCTCAACCTGTGGGTCCCCAGGTGTTTTGGCCTACAACTCCCAGGAATCCCAGCCAGTTTACCAGATGTTAGGATTTCTGGGAGTTGAAGGCCAAAACATCTGGGGATCCACAGGTTGAGAACCACTGGTCTAAGTGGATATTATGCTTTGTAAAGATAATTTTTTTCCATGTCAGGAGCAGCAAGTCACTTCTGGTGTGAGAGAACTGACTGTCTGGACATTTCCCAGGGGATGCCCAGATGTTTTACCATCCTGTGGGAGTCTTCTGCCATTTCCCTACATGGAGAGCTAGAGCTGACAGATGGGAGCTCAACTCACTACCCGGATTTGAACCTTCAGTCAGCAGTCCTGCCAGCACAAAGGTTTAACCCATCGCGCCACCAAGGGATCCATAAAGATAATAAAGAGACCACTAATAATTCTATATTCAACTTGTATAGGGAGGGGGAGCACAATGGATGTGTAGTCATTTCTTTGTTTCCTAGGGGTGCAGGGCCCACAGGTGGAAATACCATAATTAAAAAAAGTTTTTTAACCCAAGATAACACCTCTCTGGGAATCTATAGGTCCTCCAGTATGCAGAGCCGGCCCTAGGTATTTTTCAAGTGTAGGCGAACAGAATTTTGGCGTCTCCCCCCCCCCCCCAAACCAATAACTGAAAAATAAAAGTGTTGGATAAGCCAAAATGTTTGATAATAAGGCGGGATTAAGGAAACGCCTATTAAACATCAAATTACATTAAGATTTTACAAATTAAGCACTAAAACATTATGTTTTACAACAAATCAACAGAAAAAGCAGTTCAATACCTTGCAGAGGCAGGCCGCAGGAGACAGGAGTTGCCTCGATGGCGCCCCCCACAAAATGGTGCCACAGGCAAATGCCTAGTTGGCCTGGTGGTTGAACCGCCTCTGCCAGTATGACTCTATGGCAGGGGTCCTCAAACTTTTTAATCCGAGGGCCGGTCCACAATCCTTCAGACTGTTGAGGGGCCGGATTATCATTTGAAAAAAATATACAAACAAATTCCGATACACACTGCACATGTCTTATTTGTAGTGCAAAAACAAGAACAATGAAAGAACAATACAATATTTAAAAATAAAAACAATTTTAACCCAACATACATTTATCAGGATTTCAATGGGAAGTGTGCTCCTGCTTCTGGCCAATGAGATAGTCAAGTTAATTAGGATTGTTGTTGTTGTTGTTGTTGTGTGCCTTCAAGTCATTTCAGACTTTGGGCGAGCCTAAGTCTAAAATGTATTTATTTATTATTTATTTATTTACTGCATTAATTTACTACATTTGTATCATGCCCTTCTCACTCCAAAGGGGATTCAGAGTGGCTTACAAATTATATGTACATACAATATATTATATTATTAGCATAGCACAATATTAGCATTATATATTACTATATTGAACTATACCTCTATACTGTAATATTATTAGTAATATTATATGTAATATAAAATATATAATTAATATTATTATATGGTATTATTATTAGTGTTATATTGTATTACATTATAATATTATTATATTTATATTATATTATATATATTATATTATATTATAAAACTGAGGGCGGGGGCCAGGTAAATGACCTCGGAGGGCCGCATCCGGCCCCCGGGCCTTAGTTTGGGGACCCCTGCTCTATGGTATAATAGAATAATTCTGAAAGGCCCGTAAGTGTGTGTGTGTTCTCTTTAGGTGTGCATCTATAATATAGAATGAATGCAGTTTGACGCCACTTTAACAATCATGGCTCAGTGTAATGGAATCATGGGAGTCTTAATTGTATAAGGGGTGTATTCTTTGCCATCAAAGAGTACTGGTGCCTCAGCAAACTGCAACTCTTGAGATTTCACAGCATTGAGCCAAGGCAATGTCACACTGCACTAATTAACTTGCTAGGTACAGCGGGTTAACCACCAGCTACAAAGATCCTGTCGTCAGAAGATCAGCAGTTCAAGCTACAGGCAGGGTGAGCTCCCACCATCAGCCTAGCTTCTGTCCACCTTGCAGTTCGAAAGCAGTAGATAAATAGGTACTACATTTAGTGTGGAGGAAAAGGCGCCCCTGGAAAAAATGCCGGCGGTCAGATTAGGAAGGCATCTATGAACGACAAAGCTCCTTGGCATAGAAGAATAGAGCAACAACACCTACCCATGGCCGAGTTAGGCACAGCCTCCAGATGCTGGAGATGGAAAAAAGAGGGATAGTCTGCCTCTTACTGTTCTGTCTTTGTCTGTCGTATAATGGCATTGAATGTTTGCCATATATCTATGTACCTGTAATCCACTCTGAGTCCCTTCAGGGAGATAGGCGGAATGTAAATAAAGTATATTATTATTAATTCTGCAGTGTAGATACACCCAAATAACTCCATTGCGATTCTATGTTTAACATCCAAGAGATGTTGACCATAGAGTTGCCCTTGAGGTCCTAGAGATTCCTAGAGAGAACATGCTTTTCCATTTTGCAAATAACTGCCAGCAAAAATGAAACCTGAAAGGTGGAGGGCTGACTGTATTCTTCTTGTGTGATTTTGTTTGAAGTGAAGCTTATGGATTGTCTGCTGTTTTTATCAAATGATCGTATTGTTGGGGGGAAAACATTGGATCAGTGTAAATTATCTTCACCTTTAGTCAACTCAAATGAGTCATGCACAAGTTCAAAAACAAAAAAAATTGTTGCCTTTGATTTTTTTCTTCTGTGAAGGGAGAACTCGGAAACATACAGAAACAAACCAACTGAACATGAAGTAATTTTCCCAGGCTGTTTGCTAGATTGTCTCTGTGTGTGGAGGATGCTTTCAGGCAATTTTGTGTGCTGACTACAAAGTTTCACTGCATGAAAGGAAACATTAATCTGGTTCCGCGTTTGGTTATACTGCACTTTGGAGAAACGCAGATGTGCAAAAGATACTGACTCTGCTTAATGGAAGGGGATTGGCAGATGAGACACTGCTGTGGGATAATAAAAACCAGCAATTATTTACAGGTCCTAAATGGACATGGTCCAGCCACCTGACTTATAAGAACTGAAGCCTGAGATGGGTCTCTACGCCATTAAAACAACTGCTAGACTTATTAGGCACAATTTCAGACTATAGTCTGAAATTTTTACTGCCAGGGTGATGGTTACTTGTGCGATTTTTTCCTACAAATGCCAAAATAGCTCTGCTATTCTTGGGCATGATGTATCGTAGGGAGGGATATTCTCCAAGAACTCTATACAGATGTCCCTCCACATTTCTGGGTTTGTATTTTTGCAGATTTGATTATTCATAGGTTTGATTAAAATATTCCCCAGGAATCTCTGAGTCCTTTTGTATGACTCTGTGGTCAAATTCCTCCAATCATATTGGGTGACCTATAGATTTCTCGAAAGAATATCTAGTGCAAATCTATGGTCATCTCGTGCAAGTCCATCAGAAGTTATCCATAGACTCCTGCTGGGAGACCTAGAAATTCCTAGAGAGATGTTCTTTTAGAAATAGTGATTTCTTTATTCACCTTTTTTCACTTTCATGGGGGTCCTGTACCCCTAATCCCAGTGAATGTGGGATTGTGGGAAAGCTGTATTTTGACTATACTTGGGCTGGGAGCATCCCATAGAATTGCGCTGGAGGACCTCAGGAGTCCCACAAAGCCTTCAGGGGGACAGGGTAATTGTTGTGTTATGTGGGCAAATGGAACCATTGTTATTGGATCCATGAATAAGGGGAACTTACTATATTCTGATAATGAAAAGCGGTCCATTTGCTGGTCTGGCAGCATAATGTATTGAGCATGTTTAGGGATCTAAACCTGTTTGGGTATCTAGACCTAAACCTGGGAGGCCCTTATTGATTTTCTCTGAGGATTCAATTCTAAGGCCTGTTTTGCCTGTTACATGTGTCTGTATGAGGAGGCATCACAAGGCACTACACTTCTGGCTGAATGTAGGTCATTTTGTTGGGAGCACAAAAGCACCTGAAACCAAATAGGAACAGGTAATACTTGCCTGCTATTAGAAACCTGGCAGCAAAGCATTATCTGTTCTACCCTTTGGGATCTCGCAGGGCGTTGTGATCATGTTAGTCATAGGTATTTCCATTCTTAATCAGAAGCCTTTAGGGCGGGACTTAATTGGAAACCTGTTGCTTCTGTGTGCATGAAGGCCTTTGTCAAGGACAGAACGCCACAAGATTCAAAGTAACAGAGTTTATTAGATTACAGAACTCAAAAAATGCCCGTAAAACACAAGGGCCAGGCAGTATTTGCCTTTAGGAGCAAAAAGGGACAAAAGTAAATGTTCAAAAGATAAACCGGATTAAACCGGAGTTTAATCCGGGTAAAAACAAACTGCTTGCTTCAGCCTGGTTATAAACAAAACGAAAGCCAAGGAACAAAAGATACAAAGAATGCAACTAATTGGCAGCAGATTCCTCTCTGCTGCCAACACTGTGCTTAGAGTAACTTGCGTCGCTCCCACACACACACAGCAGACAGGATTTCCAACACGAGCAGATCAGCCAAGGATTGTAGCAGTAGAGTAGACCAGTTCCGTTCCGTAGATCAAAGCCAGAAGCAGACGTTTGTAGTTTTTCCAAGTCCAAGAAGGGGGGAAGACAAGCCGTGGTCAGTTCAGTCCGAGTTTTCAAAGCAGGAGATGGCGTCCGTCAAGAAGACGACGGAAGGTCAAGCTAATAAGAGTAAGCACAGGTTTGCACAAACAAATGCCCACACAATTCCTCCCGCCGTCTGACCCTGAATTCCAAAACCACTTACGTCTCAGCACAGGAAAACACACCAGTCTTCAGGAAAGCGTCCCACACACACAGATCCCAAGCGTTTGTCCAGATTACCTTGCCCAACGCAATTTGCAATTGCTCCCAAGCCCCATTTTATGCCAGTTACAAATCCTCATCACTGTCAGCTGTCCTCCTTAACCCGGGCGTTTCCTCATCACTTTCCTCGTCAGAGCTGGAACACCTCTGACTACGCCCAACAGCATCTCCAGCTGTGGATCCCGTCCCATCCCTCCAGCTAAGCCATGGGTCTAATCCTGAAGGTCCCCATTCATCTTCTGTCCCATCATGGCCAGTGGCACCCAATTCCTCCCTTACCCGAGTCCAATCCATCTCATCCTCCTCTGAGCTAACCAGCCCCTCCTCCATTCTCTCCGTAAACCCCTCGAAAGACTCTTCGTCAGATGGTGCTGCAAATATGTCTCGCAGTCTTTTTCTCTCTCGCTCCTCGAGAGTATCTGACTCTCGAGGAGTCTTACGCCCACGTCTGTCAGTAACAGAGCCATGAGGCTCAATCATAACAGCCTTTTGGTTAAACATGAAGTTTCTTTGCCCTGGCTATCAGCTCCGGTTGCCAAAATCAGGCCCTGAGCTTTCTTTTCCCATAAAGAGGTTAGGTAGAAAAGGTAAATTTTTTACCAGGGATAGCATTCCCCACGATGTTTCATTACCAGAGATGTTGTGGTGGACTCTTCCTTCTAAACTGCTTTTCCAACATACGAATGCCAGGCTAGATCATGGTTGCTACAGGTGATCCTGCCACAATGGCAGGACCATATTTTTGGGATAGAGGCCAATGAAATTGGAGATAGAACGTTAGAATCTGTGTGTGATTTTTAATCCACCTGTAATAGCAGACCAAAGTAATGTATAGTTTGAACCCCTCATCTCTCAGTATGTCACTGCTTTACAAAACCACAGCAAAGAATCTGGTGTAAATGAATATAAATTGTTTCTAATGATAGGGCATCATATTTATATTGGCTCTAAGGCAGATATGAGGAATGTGTGGCACTCCGGGTAATGTTAGATGTTATTTCCCATGGTTTCCTCATTATTTCTTCTGCTAGCTAGTTCAGATGGGAGTTGTAGCCCATCTATATCAGGAGGGTCACATGTTTCCTAACCATGGTTTAAAACGGGTGGGAAATTGTATATGGTTTGAGGACCAGTTGGTCACATCCATCCTCTCATGTGCCACATTTTGCCAGGGGCACCCAAATAGATCTTCTCTTTTGGTAGCATAAAATGGTAACCAAAACCAACACTACATCACCAAGAGACAAGAATAAAGAGCCTTTAGGAATCTCCTTTTTTATTATAGGAAAGGATTTTAGTTCACCAGGATGGTTTCGGTACAGTTGAAAATTCTCCCAAAGCCATTAAAAAGGGGGCTTGAAGGGATTTGGAGAACTGAGGGGGGCTTCAGTGCCAGGAAATGTAGACTTTGTGGGTTGTCTAGGGGCATCAGCTTCCCCATCCCTGGGCTACAGCAATGCAATTATGCTAAATTAATGTCACATAACATTGATTTCAATATGCTTCTGCATGGATGCAGCTTGTTTAGTTTGTGAGGAATTCCAGTTTCTGAAACTATCTTCTAGTTAGACAGCTGATGTAAAAGGCAGCTGATGGCTCTCATGTCAGAGAAGCATCTCATTTAGTCTTCTCCACTAATTGGCAGTGGTTCATTCAGGACATGGGCTTTTTTGGCCCTCATCAAGTCAAAATCCTTCTAGATGATGCAGCACGGGGTTTATCAAGAAGCCTGTGCAAGCAAAAGTACCATCCATGGACACCCACTGTGTGACCTTGGGCAAGTCACACCCTCAGCCTAAGAAGAAGGAAAACACCCTCTGGACAAATCTTGCCTAGAAAACCGTGTGAGTTGAAGTGGACTTGAATTTACAGACAGAATAAGAACATCAGTACCAGCAAAACATCAACTTTTTCACTGAGGGATGGGGTTCTGATGAATGGCTAGAACTAACATTGTGCACTGGACCACAGCTCTGAAGACCAGAGTTCAAAACTTTGCTTGGCCATGGAAACCCACTGGGTGACTTGGGGACTGAAAGAATATTACTTGCCCAGAGGAAGGCAGAGCCAAACCCCTTTTGAACAACTCTTGCCAAGCAAATCCCATGAAAACTTCAGCTTAGGGTCCCCATGAGTCAGAAAGTACTTGAAGACACACAAGAACAACAAAAAAAATTGTAAACCCTTGAGTCATTGAGAAGTGGTAATTGGAGTAAAAACATTCTTCATAAAAAGTAAAAGATAGTGATGTTGGATCACAGTGGTGCGAATCACCCAAGGAAATTGGATTGGTCAATCTTCTGGTGGGCATCCAAAACAGTGCTGTTTCCTGTGGCATTTTGAATTTGCTGTTTTAACTTTTTCAAAACTGAATTCTGGGATTCTAGACTGCGTGTAGGTTTTTTTAAAAAATGGCATTTTTATGTGTTTTAAAAATGTTTTAATCTTCATTGGTTTTTATTTGTTTGTCCCCGTAAGAGCCCTTGTGAGCTAGGAGGTGACAAAGAAATACTGTAAATAAAGAAAATAAATGAAGATATTAAGAAATATTTAGCCACCTGGCCCCTTAGGGAAGCAACCATTTTAGCTGATGTGGAGGAATTTGCAATTGCTCTCAGGTTTGTGGAGATTTTGCAAAAATTAAGCACATTGGCATGCTAAATCATAGGAATTCTCAGTGTTTTTTCAGTCTGTAATGATCCCGTGATGTGCATTTGCTATATAATTTAACATGACAAAGCAAATAATCATTGACACCCATGACAAAGACCTCTTGAATGACAAGATATCTAAAAATAGAAGAATTACTTCAAAGGCTAGTGTCCATGCCATTAAAGGAGAATTCACATTACATCATTCTTTTCAGTTGTCATGGTTAAAAGGAGCCATGTGGAAAATGAACTGTGCTGAGTAATTTGACGTGGGTACAAAGCACCTGTAGCTTCTAAAATTGGCATATATCTTATCTGTTTTCCCATCTTGAGCCCATGAAGACTAGCAACATTATCATCAAATCAACATTTCTTATAATGTTTCCTGCATTTAATTTATGTGATGCCCATTCGGGCACAATCCAAGAACAATGTTTTTCTTGGCCAGGCACCAGATCCTTCTTTGTGGTGAAATTTTGGATCTGGCACAAAAATGAAGTTTTTTTTTGTAAACAAGCTGCAACTATATTCTGGATTTTCATGGATTAGTACGTCTGTTTGAGCATTATGCCTACAGGATATAGACTGCGTTCAATGCACTAGCATCATAATATCATGATTATGTCATAAACCAGTGGTGAGGAATATGTGGCCTGCTAGATGTTGGCAGATTGCGACTCTGAGCCGCATAACCACTTTTTAATGTATTTATTACCAGATTTGAGGCATCTGTGTTCACCATATGTTGGTTCGCAATATATATTTAGCCTCTAAGTTGATAAAGCCTTAAATTAATATATTCATGAGCAGTAGCTTTTTGGTCCTCTGCGCAAAGATAGATTAAAATGTGTTAGAATGTTCATGTGTGAGCTGACCTTATGTATTGCCGAAGTTTGCTACAGAGTAGTGAATTCAGTACAAATACAGATACACCTCTATTAACAAAGCTCCTGATAAAAGCTCCTTCCTAACAATTTTTTTTTGGCACACCAGCTTATATTTGTCCTCTGTCTCACTACTGAAGAAGATTCTTTTGTTTTCTGGCAGCATTAGTATGATTGTGGAGAACAGCTGCAAAAGTGCAAATATCTGGTGCAGGGTTATTGCAATATGTCTGCAGTAAACAATGAAATATAGCTTGAGCTGGATTCTTGTGCTGTGTGTGCCTGCCTACAACAAGCAAGGTAAACAGTGCCTGCCTCCAGTATATGAAAAAAGCATAGGTAAAGGTAAAGGTTTCCCCTGACATTGTCTAGTCATGTCCAACTCTGGGGGTTGGTGCTCATTTTCATTTCTAAGTGGAAGAGCTGGCGTTGTCCATAGACACCTCCAAGGTCATGTGGCTGGCATGACTGCATGGAGCACCATTACTTTCCCGCTGGAGCAGTACCTATTGATCTACTCACATTTGCATGTTTTCAAACTGCTAGGTTGGCAGAAGCTGGGGCTAACAGCAGGAGCTCACCCTGTTCTCCAGATTTGAACTGCCAACCTTTTGGTCAACAAATTCAGCAGTTCAGTGGTTTAATCTGCTGTGCCACTAGCCCCCCCCCCCCCCCCAAAAAAAAAAGACATAGAGTATGGCTATTACAATGAACTGCATGACTAAAACAGAGGCTGGTGAAAGAAATAAAATATCCCTGGATATATTTTGAAGATTAAAAGTGGTCTCTAGAGAGCTCAAAATAATAATTGTTTACTCAAACAAGTCTTGCCTGATCTATCTTTTTCATTCCACATGTGCGTATTGTTAGTTTGGGATTAAAAGGTTTGCTGATATTTGAACTGTTCTTTTTTTCTGTAGAAACTTGTTTACAAGCTGCCTCTGATACCAAATTTTCTGTTAAAGAAATAATGTCCAGGAGCCCATCTACTTTGCTGTTTGATATATACCTATATAAATGTGGTGGTGTTTACTTCAGTTGGATTAAAACATTGCAGTAGGAGACTGATGTGTAAAGTGATGAACAGGGTAGAATCAACTGGAAGATTCATCATTAGATCCTGTCCTTACTTCAGATCCACTGCAACTTGATTTTTAAATGGCAGCCAAAAAACTATCACCTCATATGTTATTTTCACAACCATTTTACAATGGGTCCTCCAGATCTGCTGCCTCCAGATCCATGTTTTTATCTGACCATAGATTGTCACGTCCTATACATAGAATGCTGAAGCATCTGTGTGCATGTTGCTACTACTTAATATCTAGGCATTGCCAATGCAAAGTGATGTTTTGAAGCTTACACCACTTGTCTCTCATGGAATAATGAAATCCATTTTTTTTCCTTGTTGGACAGAACTTATCCTTTTTTCATGGAAAGCACTACAAAACATGTCTATTCCATCAGGTCTTACCTGGGCAGTTCAAAGGATTCCGGTGCTTTCAGTTGTTTGACTGTAAATATTATTCTAAAATCTAGGTAAATAAGAAGTTTTGAGCAGAGACACAGGACATAACTGCTTGTCATCATTGTGGAAGAGAGAAATTGCATATTACGAGAGATCTTGTAAGGTATTATTGGTCTCTGTGCCTTGGGGCCTATGAGGGGCTCTCTCAGTTCAAATGGGGGTTCTCCGTGGCTGGGATCGCAGATGGGGTTTTCATGCCCTTTGCTTCTGCTCATACGGTCCACTGATTTATCACTGAATGGGATTTGTATGGTGCAGCTTAACTACCCTAAAAGCACTAGATACCATCTGATCTTGGAAGCCAAGAGGGTCAGCTTGCCTAGTACTTGGATAGGAGACTGACAATGACTTCTGTGGGAAATGTCTCAAAGGAAGGTTCTGGCAAAACCATCTCTCCATGTCCCTTGCCTAAGTGTTGACCAGTCTCCTTACTTTCTTTTTCTTGTGAAAATGTTGTTTCTGGTGGTGATGAAACAAAGTTGCATCTAAAGATTCTGAACTCTTAGATTAAACTTTTCCTTAGAGATTTATAAATCCTTGAGCTAAACATACAAATACATTCTAGCTGATAAATGCAATTTCATAATTATTTAGGGATGTGATTTCGAGTTTCCCTTTTGGAATGGAAATGATCCTGATTAAGTTCTCTCTGTGCTCTTGTACATGCAGTGTGCTACTATCATTATGGTTCAAATACTGGCACAGGGACCCCACCCTGTTTCATAGTTTATTAATGTGCAAAGTTCATTTTAAACTTGGCCTTCCTTGTTTTGTGTTCCCTTGCTTTTGGTTTGGTCCTTGGTAGATTCAGTAAGCAAACCAACAGTTATGGCTTTCTAAACTGCAACTTCTGCCCATTCAAATTTGCATGTTCAATGGAGAGGAAATATGGAAATTATACTCTAACAACATCTGGAGACACTTTGCCCACCTGGAACTAAACCAACCTGTCTTCTCTTCCTAAGACTGAGAATTGCCTGTGAGGGCCTTAACTATTTCAGCTTTTTGCCATCTCTGTGTTGGAAAGGACTACTGACAAAAAAAAATTCTTGTCTAAATCCCAGAGAAATGAAACCTCTCTTTACATGGCCTTCTTGTACTGGGCCTTTTTTGGTCATTTTATGAATAACAAAAATTTTGGTCTGTACCAGTTCCTTTTCTTTTTCTTAAAAATATTAACTTTGAATAACAAAATCAAGTTAAATTTAGTAATAGAAACAAAATAGACAACAAACCATGAACCTAAAACTAAACCAATAACACAATTTGAATATCAGCTCTATAAATCAATGGTCCAGAAATGGTCCAGCATTTCTGTGTTCTCAAATAATATACTATGTCCAGGCTGGTTCATCAAGTGCTCTGCTATGGCTGATTTCTCTGGTTGAATTAGTCTGCAGTGCCTTTCATGTTCTTTGACTCTTGTTTGGGCGCTGCGTTTGGTGGTCCCTATGTAGACTTGTCCACAGCTGCATGGTATCCGGTAGACTCCTGCAGAGGAGAGAGGATCCCTCTTGTCTTTCGCTGACCGTAGCATTTGTTGGATTTTCTTTGTGGGTCTGTAGATAGTTTGTATGTTGTGCTTCTTCATCAGATTGCCTATGCCAGGGGTCCCCAAACTAAGGCCCGGGGGCCGGATGCGGCCCACCAAGGTCATTTACCTGGCCCCCGCCCTCAGTTTTATAATATAATATATTGTATATACATATAATATTGATAATAATATTATAATGTAATACAATATAACACTAATAATAATATCATATAATAATATTAATTATATATTCTATATTACATATAATATTACTAATAATATTACAGTATAGTGGTATAGTTCAATATAGTAATATATAATGCTAATATTGTGCTATGCTAATAATATAATATATTGTATGTACATATAATTTGTAAGCCACTCTGAGTCCCCTTTGGGGTGAGAAGGGTGTGATACAAATGTAGTAAATAAATGCAGCAAATAAATAAATAATAAACAAATATATTTTAGACTTAGGCTCGCCTGAAGTCTGAAATGACTTGAAGGCACAGAACAACAACAACAACAACCCTAATTAACTTGATTAATTGGCCAGAAGCAGGAGCACACTTCCCATTGAAATCCTGATAAATGTATGTTGGTTAAAATTGTTTTTATTTTTAAATATGGAATTGTTCTTTCATTGTTCTTCTTGTTGTTTTTGCACTACAAATAAGACATGTGCAGTGTGCATCAGAATTTGTATTTTTTTTTTCAAATGATAATCCGGCCCCTCAACAGTCTGAAGGATTGTGGACCGGCCCTCGGCTTAAAAAGTTTGAGGACCCCTGGCCTATGCAGTCAGTGGTTCCCTTGATGTATGGTAAGAACACCTTTCCTCTGGGTGGCTCTTTGTCTTGACTCTCATGGCTTGTTCTTGGCCTTGCAGCTCTTCTGATGTCTGTGGTGGAGTATCCATTGACCTGTAGAGCCCAGTTTAGGTGGTTTAGTTCACCATGGAGGAGATGAGGTTCGCAGATTGTTTGTGCACGGTCTGTCAGGGCTTTGATTGTGCATCTTTTTTTTACTTGGGTGATGGTTGGAGTTTTTATGAAGGTATCTATCTGCGTGTAGGTCTTCTGTAAACTGTGTGGCCCAATTGTTGATTGGGTTTGCGGATGACCAGAACATCTAGAAATGGCAGTTTTCCTTCCTTTTCTTTTTCCATGGTGAATTGGATGTTTGGGTGGATGCTGTTAATGTGGTCCAGGAACTTGCTGAGTTCTTCTTCTCCATGGCTTCAAATTGTGAAGGCGTCATCTACGTATCTGAACCAAAAAGTTGACTTTTTTGGTGCTGTTTCTATGGCCTGTTTTTCAAAGAGTTCCATATAGAAATTTGCTACTACTGGGCTGAAAGGGCTCCCCATGGCCACTCCATCTTTCTGTTCATAGAATCCATTGTCCCACTGAAAGTAGCTAGTGGTGAGGCAATGGTGAAACAGGGCTGTGATGTCTTTTGGGAAGTTTTGTTTGATTAGTGTGAGGGTATCAGCAACTGGGACCTTGGTAAATAGGGACACCACATCGAAGCTGATCAGGATGTCCTTGGTGCTTAGCTTGAGGTTGCTGATCTTTTCTATGAAGTGTGTTGAGTCCTTGATATAGTGCGCAGTGAACCCAATGTGGGTTTGCAGCTGTGTAGCCAGAAATATTGCCAGGTTGTAAGTCGGCGATCCAATGGCACTTACAATGGGTCTGAGTGGGATGGAGTCCTTGTGGATTTTGGGGAGTCCGTAAAGCCTGGGTGGGAGGGCTTCCGATTTGCACAGCTGTTGGCGTATGTCGAAGTTAATGGAGGAGTTCTTGATCAGAGTGTTAGTTTTTCTGGTGATTTTGTTAGTAGGGTCTTGTTTCAGTTTCTTGTAAATTGTGGGATCTAGAAGTTGTCTGATTTTTTCTTTGTATTGTTCTGTTTCCATGATTACCGTGGCATTCCCCTTGTCAGCTGGGAGAATGATGATTTCTGGATCTGAATTGAGATCTTTGATGGCCTGTCTTTCTTTTCTCGTTATGTTGCTGGGAGGAAGTTTTGCATTTCTCAGGATCCTTGCTGTTTTCCATTCTTACCTCCTCCGCTTCTTCCTCAGGGAGCCGGTAAATTGCTGATTCAACATTGGCAATTGTGTTTTCTACTGGGATCCTGGTGGTGGTGACTGCAAAATTTCCTCCTTTTGCTAGAATGGATATTTGGTCTTCAGTGAGTTGTCTGTCAGTCAGGTTGATGATGGTCCGTGACTTGTCCAGTTCTGGTTTTGGCTGTTGCTTACGGCATTTGTCGATTTTTTGTTTTTGTCTCTTGGTGTGGAGAACTATGTCTTTCTCCATTTTTTTGTAGGTGAGGATGCCTATTTTATCCCAGTCCTGGGTATTCATCTTTTGGCTGATGTTGATATGGAGGTGCAGCAGTTCTTTGTCTGTGTTTGCGAGTTCTTTGCGGATGGTGTGGATTCTCTCTCTTAAGAGGTGCGTTCCAAGCGGTTGTAAATACGATGAGCCTGTGGTGTTTTGAAAGTCCTTTTGGCTGCAAGAAATTGTGGGATGGTATCTGTGTCTCTGCAGCGTAGAAGGAGGGTCAGGGAACACAGCAAATGTGCTTTCCTGGTCCTTAGTTTTTCCAATCTCTGTGTGTCTTGGAACAATTTCTCCCCGTAGAGATGTTCAATGTGTTGTCGAAGGCTTTCATGGCCTGGATCACAGGGTTGTTGTATGTCTTTCGGGCTGTGTGGCCATGTTCCAGAAGTATTCTCTCCTGACGTTTCACCCACATCTATGGCAGGCATCCTCAGAGGTGTGAGGCATGGATAAACTAGGCAAGGAAAGGAAAAAATATATATCTGTGGAGAGTCCAGGGTGTGGCAAGAGTCCTAGATGTGGGCGAAACGTCAGGAAAGAATATTTCTGGAACATGGCCACACAGCCCGAAAGACATGCAACAACCTTGTGATCCCGGCCATGAAAGCCTTCAACAACACATTTTTTCCATCCACTTGTTGTTTAGATGCTCTTATCAAAGTTTTTTTTTTCTACCAGAGCTGTGAACAATTTTTTAACCAGAATAAAAACACAATCTCAGTTTTCAATGTATAGCAATATCTAAGGGTGCTGTTATGAACCTGTACCCTTTTCATGTGTTTTTCTTGGAGTTTCTGGCTTGTGCATCATTAAAACACCATCATCGTACATCTAGGTATTTATTGCTTCAGGTGCTCTGACACTGAATATTTTTTTAAAAAAAGATATCTGTGTTTGCTTTTATGTCTGGAAATAGGATGCCAATGTTTCCATGGATCTGAAATAATACCAGAGATAGCAAGCAAAGAGACAACAGGAATTCACCCTCTGTTGTTAAACAGATAGAAATGTGCTCAGGATAGTTGATCATGGTAGTGATTGAATTGACAGGAATGAATAAGGACTAGATGTCAACAGAATGGTTTTCAGCTGTTCGCAATATTAAGGAGTAAAGTCAGTGTGGTTTGGATTCCATCACTCATTAAAAGTGATGGAATTGTACTTCAGCAACACCAGTGGTTGCTGTGATCTGCTGGTGTTGCTGGAGTGCAGTTCCATCACTTTTAATGAGTCGCTGTGCTGGGGCTTGTGGGAGTTTGAATCCAACATATTCCTGGCTGCAAGTTCCCCTCTCTTGCAATATAAAATCTTTGTCATTCAGTACACTTGAAGTGTTCAGAGACATAAAACATGGGATTATTTTGCAGATTCTTTAAAACAAATATGCTTTTTCTTCTTCACCCTCCTCAAATATAAGCCTAGTATGTAAAGTGAAATAACTAGTAATGCTTATGTGAGAGAAGCAGGAAGTTGTTTGTCTCAGATTTATCACTGTATATCTTAGAAAATCTGGTCACAGGCCAGTTCGAAAGAAAAAAATTGGAAAAAAATCCCAACCCAATAATAACACTGCACAGACTGTCTAAGATACAAATACTATAACACAACCAGCACAACAGAGACCTTGCTGGATTCCTGCCCCTTCACCCAGAGAGCATTACATCGTTGAGGCGTTGCTTGAGGGAGGCCCTGAGAAGAATGTGGAAAGGTTGCTTTTGTTGGCTAGGCTGGTTAGGGGATTTTGGGCATTATATATATATTTTAAAAGAACCAAATGCAGCGCAGAGCCAGAGAGTATTGCTCCCTGTAGCTGTAACCAGCTAGAAGGTACAATCCAATAATACATCTAGCGATCGGCGGTTGTATGATATATATACAAACACACACACATACACATTCACACACACACACACACCAAAATCCCCCAGTGGCGCAGTGGGTTAAACTGCTGAGCTGCTGAACCTGCTGACTGAAAGGTCAGTGGTTCGAATTCGGAGAACAGAGTGAGCTCCAACTGTTAGCCACAGCTTCTGCCATCCTAGCAGTTCGAAAACATGCAAATGTGAGTCCATCAATATGTACCACTCCAGCGGGAAGGTAACGGCGCTCCATGCAGTCATGATGTCCACATGACCTTGGAGGTGTCTACTGACAACGCCGGCTCTTCGGCTTAGAAATGGAGATGAGCACCAACCCCCAGAGTCAGACACGATTAGACTTAATGTCAGGAGAAAACCTTTACCTTTACCTACACATATACCAAATATAGGTAAATACATCTATATCCCACACTATAGTTTCAAGGGCTTTAAATCTGGAAACCAATAAATAAGGTAAGAATCTGTTCATTTGTGCAGTTATGTTAATGCCAAACTAAAATAAGACTCTCACTTATGTTTCAAGGCTTTCTATGTATCTTCATGTTTGGAGCTGTTCTGTTTCCTAAACAGAATGGCTCGTCTTCTCAAAGGGGCCATTTTTATAATCTTATGAGAGATCTAGGTCTAGGATGGTAAAAAAAGAGAAAGAGAAAATACCTTTTTTCTGGCCAATGTGTGAGAGAGATAGTCCAGGTGTAGCAGAAATCATTTCCTTCAAATCTTTTCTGTCTCCCTATCCCTTAAAATCCACTTGCAATAATTTTACGATTTTTGGAACACCAATTACACATCAGTCTAGCTCTTATTTGTAGACAATGGGAGTGTAGAAAATTGCAAATTAAGAAAAGAAGGCAGTTTTGTTAAGTTCCATCATTTTCTACTCCAAATTTATAATCTGTTTCACAAAGATAAATTGTATTTCATAATACATTTTCCAAACAAGGTCATTGTGTGGCAGCTACCAGGGAACATTCTTATCTCTGCAAGTAATGTTATTAACATAGAGATACACTGTCTATTGTTGTTTGTGTTCATCTTGAGGACTACTGTAAACTGCGAGGACTGTGAAAACAGCTGGAAATTTTGTGAGAACATTAAAATAAAAGCTAAATATAAAAACTTAAAGTAAGGAGTAATAACTAATATTTGGAAGTTATCAGATCACTCAGAAATTATTTACAGTGTTTTTATTTTTTTACTAATATCGTATTATTTACATCCCATTAGTAGATGTAGTATTGCAGTTACGTGCTTTAACGTCCTTTTTTGGCAACTTGTTTTCAACTGATGCCATTAAATATCCCCCTGTTCTAACTGTGGTTCCACTACAACCTTGAAAGGTAGGTCAATATTGTTTGCTCTCTCCATATAAAAGAAAGGCAGCACTAAAAACTGTGACATCTTGACTCATAGGTCAGCATCTTGAACACTAGGCTCCTATTGCTCTGTGACTGCGGAAAGTAATTAAACCACAGGGACATAGTAATTAGCATGGAAATACATACATACGGTGTCCAAACTTGCCCTTCTGAAGAGTGTTCAGTACTACTGAAATAAATTGCAATTAATATGTTCTGTGACACCACACTGTGACATGACACAGAGAAGTAGGAGTGATATAAATACTGTATACATGTATATTCATGCATAAGTCAGTTTCATGTATAAGTCAAGGGCAGGTTTTGAGGCCAAAATTATGGATTTTGATTTGACCCATGGATAAGTTGAGGGCATTCCATGGAGAGGGGAAAGCACCAATGCTGCCTCGGGACCAGCCACCTTTTGCTGCTGTCACCACTTCTCCACAGAGGCATTCAAAAAGGCCAGGAGCAGTGCCCCAGTGGAGAACGGAGAGGTTCTTTAGGGACAAACTAAGCTTTGACCTTTCGTCATTCTACTCAGAGAAGGGGATAGTTCCTTTTGAGATAATAGTTCAGGTATGGTACTCACCTTGGGGTGTGGATCAGCAGACCCAAGTTGTTTTGGGTTGATTTTTTGACTACAACCTTTAGACTTATACAGGGGTATATATGGTACTTTGCAAATGCCTTGTGTATTCCCAAGCATTGTGCTGCTGTATTCAGACTCGTTTTATTGTTCACATGGTGTTCCATGAGCATCACAGATGCCAGTGGTTTTAAGATTTTAATTGCAATGAATCCTTTTACTTGGTGTGTTTTGTCTGTCAAAATGCAAATACTAAGAGATATGGGCCTGTTAACTTGTTCTGAAACTGTTTGATTAATGAGGTATGGTTTCACTTTAACTGTCACAATACCCTATTGAATCTTGGGATTTGCAGTTTGGGGAGCTGGTTGTGTTTCAAATTCTCTGCCCTGATTCCACACCAAACTAAAACCCTAGGTTTACATAGGATGCAGCCATGGCTGTTACAGTGAATTCATAGCTCTACAATTCTGTAGTGTGAAAGAACCCCTTGATCTTCTACATCAGGGGTCCCCAAACTTTTTTAACAGGGGGCCAGTTCACGGTCCCTCAGACCGTTGAAGGGCTGGATTATAGTTTTTAAAAAAACTATGAACAAATTCCTATGCACACTGCACATACCTTATTTTGAAGTAAAAAAACCCAAAAAGGAAACAAATACAGCCTCAATGTTAATAACTAATAATAATAATAATCATCATCATCATCCTTGGGATATCTACTCCAACCCCCTTCTGTCCCTTGGGACATCTCCTCCAACCCCCTTCTGCTTTTGTGCACCACACCATAATCAAAGCACCCCTGACAGATAGCCACCCAACAACAACAACAACAACAACAACAACAACAACACCATAATAAACATGGTTGGAAAAGACCCCTTGGGCCATACAGTTCAACCCCTTTCTCCCTTTGTGAACCAAAACATAAAGCACCCCTGACCAACAACAACAACAACAATAATACACTAAAAATCAGGGTTGGAAGAGATTGGTAGCCTTCAAGAAAAATGAATCCACGACAGGGCTGCAAAGGAGGGAGTCTGCTTGGCAAGATAAAATGGGAGGCCTCTACCTTTTGCCACAGGCATGCCTCCATTTTTGTTTCGCCTCATCCATTGCAGGAAGGCGCACACCAGGTGAGGGAGGAGGAGGAAAAGGAGCGTTTGAGGCGAGCGAGGAGGTGTGATGTCTCATAGGCCTTGTAGTCCCGTTCCTAGTACTATTGTGGCAGACGAAGAGGAAAACATGGGATTTACACCGTTTCAGCCAGAAACGGAGCCCCTGCAGCTGCAGGATGTTTGCCCTCAAGAAGTTAGCCAAACAATCCTTGGGCAGAATTCTCCCCCGTTTTCTCGAAAGGACAATTATAATAAAGATAGAGGCGCTAGGGAGGCGAATTGCCGGAGCGCCAGGATCGCAGCCAAACAATTTGCTGATTAGGTCTGCTTCCCTTGGGAAATTCTAAGGAGTCATGCATCTGGACAGAGTTGAGTTTCATTTCTAGTTCTCCAGGGAAAATGTTACTCTGGCAGGAAGCGAGACCCTATTTAGGTGTTTTCCCACGAAGGAAACCTTGCGGAGTCAACTCGTCAGCTTGAGGAGTGAGATCGTGTGTGGACCTTCGTAATCCCAGTTCCTCGTTCCAGGACCAAGTTTCAAGCCGCCTTGTTTCGCGGACCTTGCCACGGACCTAGTTCTTGTTCCTTGTTGCCTCGTATCAAGTCTTGCTTAGCCAAGTATCTAGTTGTTTTCCAGCCTTGTTGCCAAGCCTCCATGGACTAAAGACCTTGTCATCTCCCCACACTTTGCTTGGCAAAGTGTGTGTTTCGGTTATTGGATTATAACTTTGGACTCTAATATCTCATATTGGACATTGTTTTCCTGGACCATATTTGACCTTTCCTGAAAGGTCTACTTCTGAACTATATTCCTCACTTGTTTTTATTGACTTTATATATTTCCTTAATAAAGATATTAGATAGATTCTGGTCTCTGTGCATGGTTATTGGTGCTCCGCAGCCTGGGTCCTGACAGTTTGACTCCGCCACCCTAAGCACCAATTAACCTAGGCCAGAATGTCTACAGGAACCGCTAGCCCCTGCCTTTGATCTCGGACCTATTAGACCGGCTTCGAGGGGCCAAGGTTTACACCAAGCTGGATCTCCGGGGGGGCTTACAATCTAGTTCGCATCAGGGAGGGGGACGAATGGAAAACCGCTTTCCAGACCAAATTCGGATTATTCGAGTCCCTAGTCATGAATTACGGATTATCCGGAGCTCCCGCAACGTTCCAGCATTTTGTCAACGATATCTTCCAGGATTATCTAGATCGGTTCTTGATCATATACTTGGACGATTTTTTGGTGTTTTCTAGATCACAATCGGAGCACGAGAAACACGTCAGGATGGTGCTACAACGATTGCGGGATCATGGACTATATGCCAAGTTAGAAAAATGCGCCTTTGATCTGCAAGAAGTAGACTTCCTGGGGTACCGCGTCTCGCCACAAGGACTCTCCATGGACCCGGCAAAGGTTTCAGCAGTATTGGAATGGCGGGCGCCAACCAACAAGAAGGAAGTGCAACGCTTCTTGGGGTTCGCGAACTACTACCGCAAATTCATCCCAGACTTTGCCCGCTGGTCTGACCCAATCACCAGCTGCATCCGTGGGAAACAGCCCTTCCGCTGGACGGAGCAAGCAGAGAAAGGGTTCCAGCAACTAAAGAAGTTATTCACGACCCAGCCAATTCTACAGCACCCTGATCCTAAAACCCCTTTTGTTGTGCAGGCTGACGCTTCTGATGTGGCAATTGGGGCTATACTCATGCAACCAGTGGGAGAGCATCTTCATCCTTGTGCCTATTACTCCCGTCAACTAACAGCCCCAGAGAGAAATTACACTATTTGGGAGGAAGAACTTTTGGCCATAAAGGCAGCCTTTGAAAATTGGAGACATTGGTTAGAAGGGGCCAAATTCCCCATTGAGGTTCACACTGATCATCGAAATTTGGAACACCTAAGGACCGCACGAAAGCTAAATCAAAGGCAACAGCGCTGGGCTTTATTCTTTGAACGTTTTGACTTCCAGATCCATTATGTAACCCCGGCTCAGACCAAGCAGGCAGATGCCTTATCACGGAAACCCGAGTATGCTGCAGGACGCAGAGAGACCTTCGAATCTCGATTGCTGCAGCCCGAGAACTTTGCCACGCTCACAATGGGAAACACCAAATCCACTCCAATTGAACCAACTCCTTCTAACCCAGAACCCCTTTGCGCTCAAGAGATTAGAGCCAGTCAATAGGCAGATGCCTGGGCTCAAGAACAGATTCGCCAAGGACTACGTTTTCCTTTCTCACTTAAGGATGGGCTACTGTGCTACAGGAATCATGTTTACATCCCTCCAGGCCCCGGCAGAGAAAAGACACTTTGTCTGTGCCATGACAGCAAGCCAGCAGGGCATTTTGGACTTTTTAAAACCATGCACTTGATTCTACGAGATTTCTGGTGGCCCAAGATCCGCAAGGATGTAGAGAAATATGTCAATACCTGTCCTGTATGTCAGCGCTCCAAGACACGAAGGGAGAAGCCGACAGGGCTACTGCATCCCCTTCCCACTCCTTCTCGCCCATGGGAGATAATTTCCGCGGATTTTATCACTGACCTACCACCTTCCTTTGGATTCACCACGATCCTAGTGGTGGTGGACCTTTTTACCAAGTTGGCCCATTTCATTCCCTGCAATGGTCTCCCCACGGCCAAAGAGACTGCAGATTTATTCCTTCAGCATGTTTTCAGACTACATGGATTGCCCAAGAGTTTAGTCACGGACTGTGGATCTCAATTCACCTCTCGTTTTTGGAAGGCACTACAGAAACTATTGGGCATAGACTCTTGTTTATCTTCAGCTCATCATCCCCAAACGGATGGGCAAACTGAGCGCACCAATGCCACTTTGGAACAATACCTTCGCTGTTATGTAAACTACCAGCAGGACAATTGGGCTTTCCTGTTATCTCTATCAGAATTTGTTTACAACAATGGTGTCCAGGCTTCAACTAAAGAAACCCCGTTCTTTGCAAACTGTGGTTTCCATCCACATTTCTTCCCTTCTGTCATTGAAACCTCAGAAGTCCCTGCAGCGGAGGACTGGCTGCAAGAACTCACAGCGGTGCAACAACTCTTGCACCAGCAACTGGATCAAGCCAAGGAGGACTATAAACGCCACGCTGACGGTCATCGCCAGCCCGGCCCCGAGATCAAGGTAGGAGATCGGGTTCTATTGTCCACTCGCTTTTTGCCCTCCCACCGTCCCTGCCGGAAGCTAGATGCACATTTCATTGGTCCCTATCCAGTGGTGGCGCAACTTAACCCCGTGACTTTCAAACTCCAACTTCCGTGCTCCATGCGCATTCATCCGGTGTTTCATCGTTCCCTGCTCCTTCCAGCGGATGGGGTACGCCCCGATGTGGACCAGCCGGGCCCCGCCCCTGTTTTGGTGGACGGGGAGGAGGAATTTGAGGTTCAGGACATTTTGGATTCTCGCTTTCATCGCCGCCGCCTTCAGTATCTCATTGACTGGGTGGGTTTTGGGCCCGAAGAACGCTCTTGGGAAGACGCTTCCACAGTCCATGCCCTCGATTTAGTTCGCCGCTTCCATCAGGCCTACCCTGCCAAGCCGCGGCCCCGCACCTCGGGAAGAGGGCCCATTTTGGAGAGGGGCCTTGAGGAGGGGGATAGTGTGATGTCTCATGGGCCTTGTAGTCCCGTTCCTAGTACTATTGTGGCAGACGAAGAGGAAAACATGGGATTTACACCGTTTCAGCCAGAAACGGAGCCCCTGCACCTGCAGGATGTTTGCCCTCAAGAAGTTAGCCAAATAAGCCTTGGGCAGAATTCTCCCCCGTTTTCTCGAAAGGACAATTATAATAAAGATAGAGGCGCTAGGGAGGCGAATTGCCGGAGCGCCAGGATCGCAGCCAAACAATTAGCTGATTAGGTCTGCTTCCCTTGGGAAATTCTAAGGAGTCATGCATCTGGACAGAGTTGAGTTTCATTTCTAGTTCTCCGGGGAAAATGTTATTCTGGTGGGAAGCGAGACCCTATTTAGGTGTTTTCCCGCGAAGGAAACCTTGCGGAGTCAACTCGTCAGCTTGAGGAGTGAGATCGTGTGTGGACCTTCGTAATCCCAGTTCCTCGTTCCCGGACCAAGTTTCAAGCCGCCTTGTTTCGCGGACCTTGCCACGGACCTAGTTCTTGTTCCTTGTTGCTTCATATCAAGTCTTGCTTAGCCAAGTATCTAGTTGTTTTCCAGCCTTGTTGCCAAGCCTCCATGGACTAAAGACCTTGTCATCTCCCCACACTTTGCTTGGCAAAGTGTGTGTTTCGGTTATTGGATTATAACTTTGGACTCTAATATCTCATATTGGACATTGTTTTCCTGGACCATATTTGACCTTTCCTGAAAGGTCTACTTCTGAACTATATTCCTCACTTGTTTTTATTGACTTTATATATTTCCTTAATAAAGATATTAGATAGATTCTGGTCTCTGTGCATGGTTATTGGTGCTCCGCAGCCTGGGTCCTGACAGGAGGCAGGAAAGGCGCGCCCCTTTCCCTCTTCCTTCACCCTGTGCAGGCCTTCCTCAGCGGTGGCAGCAGGAAAGCTGCCTGTGGGGTGAGGGAGGAAAGGCACATGCCTTTTTTTGCCCCTTGCGGTCCATCCTCGGCGGCGGCAGTGGGAAAGCTGCCTGCAGGGTAGGGGAGGAAAGACACACACCTTTTCCTCGCCCCGTGCGGCTCATCCTCGGTGGCGGCGGTGGGAAAGGTGCCTGTGGGGCGAGGGAGACGAGAAAGGCGTGTGCCTTTTCCTCATTCTCCACACCACACACATCTTTCTTGGCGGAGGAGGAAGGAGCCACCACCGTGGGGGCCGGATAAATGGCTCCGATGGGCCGCATGTGGCCCTCGGGCTGTAGTTTGGGGACCCCTGTTCTACATGATGTATCTGAATAAGCCCACTTTTTATTTATTGGTTTTTTTTTTACAAATATACAAAACATTTAATTCAATACAGTTGCATTGTTACATTGTCTAGTCCCGGATATATACTCCCTCCACTGCCGTCACCACCATTCACATAGGTAAAGGTAAAGGTTTTCCCCTGGCATTATGTCTAGCCGTGTCCGACTTTGGGGGTTGGTGCTCATCTCCATTTCTAAGCCAAAGAGCCAGCATTGTCCATAGACACCTCCAAGGTCATGTGGCCAGCATGACTGCATGGAGTGCTGTTACCTTCCTGCCGGAATGGTACCTATTGATCTACTCACATTTGCATGTTTCCGAACTGCTAGGTTGGCAGAAGCTGAGTACCCCGCTCCCTGGATTCGAACTGCTGACCTTTTGGTCAGCAAGTTCAGTAGCTCAGCGGTTTGCTTTGTCAGTTCTATTACTTCGAGTCATTCTAATTTCATCCATTACATATAATTGTTGTGATATGTTTTTCTAATTATCCCTCCACAATTTTTCTTGACTATTCAGTGGTTTAAATTCCCATTACTTTTATACATGCAGCTAATTACATAAGCAATTATCAGCTCCATGTTTGACATGTTTACTAAAAAGAAAGTTAAGTTACTCTCTAGTAAGCATGAGGAGAATTGCAACCAAATCCTTCTAATATGTTTGCTATGGGGAACCCTTGAAATAAATATTATTTTGGACTACAGTTCCCAGAAACACCAAAGCCTGGGAATTCTAGTTTTCTACTTTTCCAGGATTTGACTATAGTGTGGTATATGAATCCTTGTCAAGGGGGCTAGGTCTTTTTTTCTGCCTCTAGTCATGCTTAGTTGGTACTTAGTTGTCTGTTTAGGCTTTCAAAGGCAGAAATGGTATATTTTACTATGGTAAATTTTTTTATGAAAGAGAGTTAACAGGACTGCAGGGACTCCAAAGAACACACAGAAACAAGAAGCTGTTTTGTATTGTCCTTGGTAATATAGGGGACTTTATTTTCCATGATACCTCTGCAATGCTTTTGTAATACCAAGTGGAGAAAAGTTTCAGCAGTAAAAACTCCCCATGCTAAATCTATGAGACGCAAAAAATTAAGAGTCCCTACAAGCACTATCTCAAGCAAATATTGACAGGCCTGTAGCGGGGTGGGTGGGGGTGGGTGGGGGTGGGGTGAGGTGGGGGTGTCAGGGGTTCAACCCCCCCCCCCCAAATTTTCAAAACCCTCCCCAAATTTTTTTTCTGGCTATGGCCCTGCACAAGAGGGTTTTGAGGTTGTGTTTCTTGAACAGCTGTCACACCACTTCTGAAATGGAGGGGAATTTCAATAGCCAATTTTGATAGTGCACTATGAATCTTCTGTTCCCATGAGAAAGGAAAAATTACTCCCTATATGTATCCAAAGTCTTTGCCACACCAAACTCTTTGGCTCTTGTTTTTTTTAAATTGCATGGTATTTGAATATATGTTGATTAATAAATAGCCTTTTTGTATATTGCTGCTCGAAAAAGTCTAAGTTATTCTTGTATAAAGGAAGTATTGAGAAAATGGTTCCGCTGTGTGCAAAAACAAGCCAACTCTGTACTTTTTTATGACAAAAGTTCATCACACATCATTTGTCCTATATGATTTTCATGCAGGTTCTTTTGTAAAGGTGTAATAATGGTGGTTGGCTTGAGTTCCTATGTAGGCATATCATGTTTGTTTATGTGTTACTAAAATTAAGGAAATATTAGGTCAAGAGAGTCACCAATTTATTTTCACAGACACTGGATTTTCCTATGCAACACTGTAAGCACTGTACTGCACTAAAACAGTGTTGAACCTCCTACCTGTGAAATGGTTGTGTAATAGTGCCGTTCTCAACATTTTTCTTGCGGGGATCTGCCTTCACTGATAATTTAATGTTGTTCAAAGCCAGTTTAAAGCTGTGATTGCCAGGCAACAAACCCCTCGAAAGTGTGCAAAAGAAACTCCTTAATGCACATTAGTGCTCTGTGTTTTGTTTAATTACCATATAGGCCTCAAAGTGGTTTCAGGATTTCCTATGTAATCTTCTGCATAGCAAAACCACTTTCTTCAATATCAGTTTGAAACTGACCTAAATGGTCAGGGTAGACATGTCCATAGCGTTATTGTTTGGCATTGGCCGTTCTGCACTTACTTACCATCTCCTTGAACAGCTTGTGGTGAAAGAGTGGTGACAGTTGCTCTCCAGTTTACCTCCTTCTTCCAAAGAATAAATCACTCCCCACTCTTCTGTTACCTGTTTAGCAAAACTGTCCATAGGACAAGGAAAGAAGAGTGAATTGAAAATTAATGAGAACTTTCTGGCATTAGGAATTGTTTGGCAGTGAAGCAGACTTCCTTGGGATTTGGTGAAATTTTTCACTTTGCACATTTTTAAATGGAGGCTAGAAGGCCACATGTCAGGAGGATGCTTTAGCTGTTCAGTACCAGTAGAGGTTGGACTAGATGACAATTGGTGGAACCTTGTAAACATACTCTTCTATAATTCTAAGACAAGAGTTGGATAATTGTGTTGGGATAGATGGCCAATTTCCTCCCAGCTCACCTGTACTTGGGGTGCATCCCCAGTAAGCTCAAGGATATTTTCTTTTCTTTGCAGTATGGGATGCTTGTGAGATTTGGTGAATTTTGCACATTTGGGAGCTTTCTGTTTGGTTTTAAGGCAAAGAAGCTCCCACAGTCATGCCAAAAATTGCTTTCAGTGGGCTCGGGAGGAATAGTGGAAGCTTCAGGACCACAAAAGGGGGCTCCAGGGGACACAATTTACCCGCTCCTTTCCTAAGACATCATTGTTATACTAAATGAAACACAATGAATGATTCAATTCCAAGTTCTTTTCCATCTTCACTATATGTTTTAGGATGATAGAGCCCCTTTAGGAGGGAAAGTATTTCCTCTTTAAATCAGGATGGATTTATTTAAACCACTGAGATTAAACACTCCATATTGAATAAATTACTTTAAATCTATTAATGTAATCCAAATACCTTTACAGTTCATATATTTTGTGAAGAAAAGTGCATGCTCATTAGTTGCTAGAATGATGAAAATGTATTGATTTCCAAGGGTAATTCAAAATTTGGCTCATACATTGCTATGCCTTTGGCAGAATGCTGTTTGTTTTGAGATGGAGGGGGTTGGGAACTGCTGAATTAATAGACTTCAGTTTACACAGGAAGATGCAAAGTGAGGTCATGCAATGGCTTTGCATGAGAAGGGCTCAGAATTTTTTTTCTGAACTGGAATGCAAAAGTCTGTGGTGTTTAACATTACAAATAATATTTGAGCATCTCATATTGCTCATATAACTGAAGAAGACACCAGAAGTTTTAAGAGATTGTCTCGTAAACATAATAGATTCTATTGAGGTATAAGAGGTAATCTTGTCACTTCCTGAAACTATCAATCCATAATAGTAAAATATGCAAGCATAGTTCTTATTTCATGCTTAACTATGAATAGTGTTGCATGTTAAACCAATGTTTTCATATGACCTTTTGAGAGAAAGGGGAGGGGATTATGTTAGGACTTTTAATGTTTTCTATTGTCTTCTTAAAAAATTAACAACAATCACTGACTGCCCTCTTCAACCCAGAATAGATCTGGGACAGCAGAAAACAAATCCAAGATGATAGTGTTTGAAGCTTTTATTGCCGGACTCGATCTGGAACAGGGCTCTTCTAATTTTAACCCTTCATTTCTGGGTGAGGTTCCATAAATCTCTGGCAAGGACAATAGTTGGAAACTGGAAGACTAGAGGGAACTAGCCCTGAAGGAAACTTTGCTGGGCTCCCAATCTGCTTGTACAATATTGCCTGTAGGGAACACGAGGGCTTCTCTTGGCCCCTAGAAGGCATTTGGAGACAGGCAAAAGGTTTTGACCTCAGGGAGCATCCAGATATGGTCAAAATGTGCTCCATGCCATCTAGAGGTTGTTTTGTGGCACTTCAAATGAAAAAAGAGAGGTTTTTAATTGTATTTTATTTTTTACCCTTGAGGATAACAAAACTGCTCAGGGTGCCTAGGAACACACATTACCCATTCCTGAGCAAGGAAGATGAATTTACCTGTTTCCCAATGTCTCCTAATATCAGCTAACAGAGCTATTCTCTTGCTGGCAGAAAGTGAAGGGAGGTGCATCCGACAATTAGGGGGTGGGCTTAGCACACAGGATAAACCGCTGTGCTGCAGAAAAATCCTGCTGATCGAAAGGTCAGCAGTTCGATCCCGGGTCATGGTGAGCACCTGCCATTAGCCCCAGCTCATCTGCCCACCTAGAAGGTTGAAAGTAGAAATGTGAGTAGGTGAATAGGTACTGCTTTTAGTAGGGAGGTGATAAAGGCGCCCTTAAGGACATTGATTGGAGAAAAACTCTCTGGCATGGAAGATGGAGCAACAACACCCCCCGTGGCCAGAGTCAAGCACAGACTCCAAGATGCCGGAAATAAATTGGGAAAAACTGCCTTTACTTCTGTTTGTGTTGTCTGTCCTTGTTAATTGTATAATTGGCATTGAATGTTTGCCATATGTGTATTCTGTAAGCTGCTCTGAGTTCCCTTCGGGGCGAGGAGGGTGGGGTATAAATTCTGTAAATAAATAAAACAGATGACTTTTTTCTGAGCATTGGAAAAATGGTCTCATTTTCTGTTAAGTAAATGAAGCTGTGATTCTTAAGATAAGTGGAAGATGCAGTGTCATGGAAAGTGAATGATAGAATTTCCAAAGTAGAGAGATGGGTCTTTTGTTAATCAATCCTGTTGTAGGAGGAGATCTGTCCCTTAAATTTACTCTCCTGGGTCCATGCAAAATATATAGAGTGATTGATTTACGGATTGATTTGGATAACTCTTGGCCTATCCCATTACTTACTGAGAAGCAGATATCTGCGAGTGTTGTTCTACATGTTTATAGTCTGAAACAACATGCAGCTTTTAAAGAGAAAATCTACATAAAGGATGTGGCTGAAAGTGACCTATATCTTATTCCATTGAATTAATATGTGTAAAATGTAGTTTACTGTGTGCAAAGCCAGTTCAGATTTCACAGCGTAATATATAAAGTGAGTTTACCTTTGGGGAAGTTTTCCACATCAATTTAGCTGCTATTTAATTTTGGCAAAGAGGTTGAAAAATGTACTTCCTTTTTACTATAACTCCCAAGGATGCTCTACCAGCATGATGGATTATGGGTGTTGGAAATTAAGAAAATAACATTTCCATTCTAACATATGGCTGAACAGTCTATGGTAGATCAGTTTTCATAGAAGACTGCATAGATCTCAAACATCCTAGAATAAATCCAACACTACTTGTATGGGAAAGCACCAAGTATGCTTGTTCATTACTTCTGATGGCAACCTTGATAAGCTTCAGATGAATATAACTGGCAAATTATTGCCATTATGAGTTAAAAATAATTATATCCTACCTCTTTTGGATCATTTTATTCCAAGGCAGGGTGTAATTTTAGAAGTTACCTCTGAGTCATGAGGAAAAGTAAATAGAAACTCTAAGACCAATTCCATGGTGTAAACATTAGTCACTTAGTTATGACTGCTTAGTAATGTTAATAGAGTTGTTTTGTTATTCTGGATTATAGATAGGACTAAACTCTGAGTTGATCAACACAGAGGTCTCCTATTTATTACCACAACTTGCCATTGGTGCAGGGCATGACTCAGCTTCAGGTAGAGTATTGTAAAATATTCTCCAAGTTAAAAAAAGGACTATTAACAAATTTTAGGGAGAAAAATGTAAATTTGAACATAAGTGCCCAATTTTTATTTGGGTGGCTTGTCTTCTAGCCAGGCATTGTGTCGAACTACATTTAGAAACAACTTGCACAAAGGAAATAATGTGTAGGATTCTGACAAGTACTGAACAACATGGGGAAAAGTTGGAATTATGTATAAAAGTTTACAGAAATTTTGAGATGTGACTCAGATCAACTCCAGTTGTTGTGTTCCTTTTTGTACAAGATTCTAAATACATTGCATTTAGCCACTTTGCTGTAGAGATGGGCAAATTGTATTCTGAAGACTGCATGCCAACCTCAGGATAGTTATTGTGGTCTGTAGAACCTGAAGGATAATATTGCAATTAAAAATTGTTTGCTCCAAAATGCCCAAAAATGTGTGATTGCTCCACTGAACTTGTTAGCCTACATAATGAAATTAGTTTACATAATAAAAAATGTATGCGTTTTCAACATATATGGGGCAAAATACCCAAACCTCCAAACGGTAGATGCGATTAAGATTTAGAAAATATTTTTCATGAAACTTGAAAACGTATTTCTTTGTGCTTTTGGATATAATTGCAGGCAAGCTTTCTATAGATGCCAAATTGTATGTTGGAATTAATAGGCCAGCTCCCAAAGCATATAAAACATTGCTTGATAGCCCACAGGTTGCTAATTGGCTGTCTTTCATAAATAAAAGAAAACTTCTTATGGAAAAGTTCTCAAAAAAAATTCTGTAATGACTTCAGAATAGATTTCTCAGTTGTTTTTTTCAATATATTTTATTGATATTATCTTATATTCCATGTTGTGAGTATATTACACTTTTAATACAAAGGTTCATACCTACAGCTGCGACCGTACCTTGGGAAGCCAGACTTGGCCACAGTGGCCCACGCTCTTGTTACATCCCATTTAGACTACTGCAACGCACTCTACGTGGGGCTGCCTTTGAAGACTGTTCGTAAGCTTCAATTAGTCCAACGGGAGGCTGCCAGGGTAATAACAGGAGCGGTGTTCAGGGAGCGTACTACTCCTCTGTTATGCCAGCTCCACTGGCTACCGATTAGCTACCGAGCACAATTCAAGGTGCTGGCTTTAGCCTATAAAGCTCTAAACAGTTCCGGCCCAGCTTATCTGTCCGAACATGTCTTCCGCTACGACCCACCTCGAAGCTTAAGATCATCAGGTGAGGCCCTGCTTGAGGTCCCGTCAGCCTCACAGGTACGGCTGGCGGGGACGAGAGACAGGGCTTTTTCAGTAGTGGCTCCCCGCCTATGGAACGCCCTCCCCAGTGAAGTCAGGCAGGCTCCCTCCCTCCTATCCTTCTGTAGGAAGGTTAAAACTTGGTTGTGGGCCCAGGCTTTCGAATAACAACTGTTAGAATAGTTTCTCCCTCATAGAAATTCTGAAGTTTTTTCAGAATTTTTCTTAAAAAACGTTGCTGACCTTTATTGGGGAGTATATATTAGCTATGGTAATTTTTTTATTGTCCATTTTAAATTTCAGCATTACATATCTTCTATCTGTATCTATGAGTTGATCTAATATCTCAATATTAATATTATTATTCATAAGAATTGCTGTTCCTCTAGCTCTTTTGGTACCTCTAGCCTCAATAACTGTTTGCCAAGTGTTAGACTTCAGTAATAGGCATTGATCCCATTTATCTTTGTGCAATTCTTGCAAACAAATTATGCTAGCCTCTTCTGCTTTGGTTAATTTAATTAATCTATACTTTTTAAAGATTTGACAACAAGCCATTCACATTCAAAGATATCAACTTAATAATCTTACCCATCACCTTTTGCAATGAATTTTATTATATGCTCATGTGGATTATACTTAATTATGTCTATGTGGTTCCCTCCCCCCTAAGAAAGCGACCTTGTTTTAGGGAGGAATTTCCCTCCCTGTCCCTTTCCATACATTTGACTTGCAGTGTTCCTCTTTCCCCCCTCTCCTCCTTAACATGATATGTTCTCATTTACAGATTCTTTGTAGCCCAACATTTGTACATCTTTTTAACATTTACCATTTACTTTTTGCACCCCATCTTTTTCGACTTTTTGTAGTCTTAAATTTAAAGATTTCTCAGATGTCACCTAGGACTATAGGGTAATTGGTTTGTGTTGATGGAACAGATGATAAACAGTTATTGTATTTGAAGGAAGATAATTTGGGAATTTTAAAATTGTGTATGTGTGTTAAAGCAAACTTCCCTAAGTAGAGTTAGGTGGACTGTGAATGTTCTCTACTATTTATGAAAGTCCCAGTTTAAAACAAGGATAAGCCATTTAAGTTTCTTTGAAGCACATTTAAGAATTATTTTGACTTTATCCTCCTCACTAATGGATTGAGTAACTAGATAATAGGTTTAAATGGAACAAATAACAAAACACAGAGACGCTGCAGTTACTGCCAGCTGCTGGTCTAATTATGTTTTGAGAAGAGATTTTAGAACCATCATTTTTCTCTTGGGGGAACCATCAATATAGCAAATTAATTAGGTTATCTTGCTAGCAAAGGCAGTAGGATAATTATAAACAGTTACATGGCATGTTCTAGATACACAAAATGTAGATATACTCTACATTTTGAATAAACCTTTTGTTGTCAACCAGGCTAAGGGTCAAGGATTTACAAATTAAAACAAAGACTCCTGATTATTCTAGAGTTGGAAGAAACCTCAAGGACTGTCCAGTTCAGCCTTCTCTCAAATATTGGACTATACAATCAAAGCACCCTTGCAGATGGCAATCCAGCCTCTGCTTAAAAATATCCAGCAAAGGGGACTCCACCAGATCCTCAGACAACATATTCCACTGCTGAACAGCTCTTGAAATCAGGAAGTTCTTCCTAATGTTCAGATGGAATCTCCTTTCCTTAGTTTGGATCAATTTCTCCATGTCTTAGGTCTTCATCACATGGACTTCTGTCTCCGTCCTTCACACGACGCAGGGCTACCTCCGGTGGGCTCCATCCTGGAAGTATCCTAGGATAGAGTCCTGAGAACACAGATGGCTGCCCATGTTCTCATGGACTACAATGGGCCCACACATGGGGAAGCCAGGTGGTGACACTTTCTCCTGTGTGATGGGGAAGGTGGCGATGCATGGCGCAGGATGACAGTTTTCCCCACTGCCCCAAGGATTTGCCAGCTGTCCGACAAATTCCCCTGCTGTCGACCACATTATGGACCTCAATGTGATGAGGTTCTTAGTCTCTGAAACAACAGAAAACAAACTTGCTCCCACCTCAAAATGAGATCCTTTCAGATATTTAAATGTGGCTATCATGTCCTCTCTTAATCTTTTGGCTAAACATACCCAGCTCCAAAGTGGCTCATTGTAGGGCTTGACTTTCAAACCTTTAATCATTTTAATTACTCTTCTCTGCTTGATAAAATCCCTTCTGAATTGTGGTGCCCAGAACAATGTTGGACTGGTGGCCAGTTAAAGTTGAAGCACATGACAGATAAGAAGTCATCTCGACATTTTAGCTTGCTGTGATATATTCTTGATCTCCCAGTGGAACGTAATTACACTTCTGTCGCTCTTTCTTGAATATTTTGTCTTCAGGGCTTTTATGAGCTTTTTTTATTAGTGGTATGGAATACTCCCTTGCTTTACCTCCATATTTGTAATGTCCTGAATTAGGCTATTCCTTCTGGCTGAAGGTGTCATTTAATATTATTTTGCTAGTTTGAACTTTTGTGTGTAAGAGTTAATGGGGAATGTATTTCTTCTGCATCCCAAGTAATTTGTGGAGAATCTCTCGTTCTTGGTGATTCGTCAGTTAAAATTTCGGATTCCAAGGGTATTGCTTCTGTATTACTATAAACCCCAATCCCCACTTCTTCAAGAAACTGAGCATTGGATATCTGTATGAGTGATTTGTTAATATTTTAAACTATAAATGCAGGGGAAGTTGTTCTGTTTGCTGTGGGATTGTATGAGCAATTCCTGGTTTGCTATTCTTTGGTGTTGTTCTTTATGTAAGCACCTGAAGCAGTACAAAGGCATCGAACAAACAATATTCGTAATTACATGGTGCTGAGGTGATGCAATCTCTTTCCTGTAAGCTTCTCCCCAAAGGCCATTATCATTCCTGCAAAGCATACCAGCATCAGAAGGCAAATTAATCAATTTATTTATTTATTTATTTATTGGATTTATATTCTGGCTCCATTGTTTGGAATGTAATATAGTTTTAATAAGCTAACTATTAGTAAAAACCCAATATTATGTATATATGTAAGTATCTAACTATTTGTTTATCTGTCTGTGTACAAATATGTCTGCCTATAATGTGAAAAATAATTTATTATTTGAGTTTTGCATGTTTGACAAAACCCAATATATTAAAACATTTCTCATATCCTCCATTTGTCAGTTGCTAAAGGTTGCTTTAAGAGAAAAGACTTTTTCTGCCAGTGGAAAAACAACAGGAGAGAACTAGAGTAGTACCACCTGGGAGTTTTATAGTCTGAGAGCAACCTCTGAGAAGGTTATCTCTGAGATCCTCACCAAACATGCCTCTGAAAATGGGAAGATTGAAAGGAAAACAAGTCTCACTTAGTGCACTTTGATCAGCCCATACTTACGTTTTTATTGATGTGCTTTAACTTTGTCTTATTAATTGTTTGATTTTAATTGTATTTTTTAATTTTTCATTTGTGTGTTTTTGATATTTGATGTTTTTGTATGTATACTCTTTTGCATTTGTAAACCGCCCTGAGTCCCTGCAGGGAGATAGAGAATAAAATAATAATAATAATAATAATAATAATAATAATAATAATAATAATCTCAAAATCCAGATAGGCTTCTGTGGCTTTTCAGAGAGGCCGTGTTCTTTGCAATGTTCATTTCAAGCTGACAGAAACAGCTTTGTCTTGCCTGGATTAAAGTCCAGTTTTCTTTATTCTCATCCAGTCCATTACTGACATCAAACAGTGGTTCATAACTGAAGCAACTTTTTTGGATGAAACAAAAATCGAGTTGGATGTCATGAGCATACTGATGGCATTTTTTTCCATGTCAGGAGCGAATTGAGAAACTGCAAGTCACTTCTAGTGTGAGAGAATTGGCAGTTGCCCAGGGGACGCCCAGATGTTTGATGTTTTTACCATCCTTTGGGAGGCTTCTCTCATGCCCCACGGATTGCACTGAACATCAGATATCCAAATAATCTGTTCCAGTGCTTTCATGTATGGCACAAGACAAGGGTTTGAACAGGATTCCATCATCCGAAACAATCCATCAAGAATAGAAGCCAGGTCCAGGTTCTATCTAGTCCAACTCCCTGCCGAATCTCCAGCTGAAGCATCCTCAGCAGGGAGCTGTTTGCTCTTTTTCTTTTGACAAGTAGTCCCTACCAGCTTTCTAGGCAATTGGTTCCATTGCTGAATCACACTTTCTATCAAGAAGTTCTTTCTAATCTTCAATCAAAATCTACTTTCCTGTGATTTGAATTCATTAGACCCAATCCAACCCTCTGGACCAGCAGAGAACAAGTCTGTCCCCTTTTTGCTATGACAATCCTTGAGTTGTTTGCCATCATATGCTAGAAGGAGACCCAACATTTACCTGATTGTGCTGGCTACTGACACTGGGTTTTCCCACATCCTAGGACATTGAACAAGGTCAAATAACTGTGATTGTTTGGTCATAGATTGGGAACATATGACCTCCAAGTGTTGTGGGGCTTCAACTTCCATCAGCCTTTACCAATGTCTAAGTTGGGCAAGACAGGTGAGAATTGCCATCTAACATCATTTGGAAGACCATGTATTATTGATCCTCATCTTAAAAGTTAGACTAGTTAATAAATTGAGTGACATAATTGGCATGACATATAACATTCTACATCATCTGCTCCCAGGTGTCAGTAGTTATTCTTGAGATTATTGATATCATCATGCTTAATGTCTATCTATGTTATCAGTTGCCTTTAGGTAGACTACTCAGACTTCTTAGATGTCTGCAATTCATACAGGCTAAACTCTTGATCTTGTTTATTTCAGAATAAAGCCGTACTTGAGAGATAAAACTGCTAAAAGGTGTACAGTCCATTTTTAGGTGTTAGCTCACAGTCAGTTCAGTTAGTGCTTTCTGTTTTTTCCTTCCTATTTCTCACTCTATGCCCTGGAGTCCCTGGCGGCATAGTGGGTTAAATCCTTGTGCCTGCAGGACTACTGACTTGAAGGTCAGGTTGCTGTCCTGAAGGCTGCCAGATCGAATCCAACCTGGTGAGAGTGCAGATGAGCTCCCTCTATCAGTTCCAGTTCCATGTGGGGACATTAGAGAAGCCTCCCACAAGGATGGTAAAAACATCAAAACAACTGGGCAGCATCCTTTCAGACGGCCAATTATCTCACACCAGAAGCGACTTGCAGTTTCTCAATTCGCTCCTGACACACACACAAAAAACCTCTGTGCCCTCATAAATATTTCCTCCCTCTTTTATCTGTCATTGACTTGGTTCAAGCCTAGCAACCTTTCAGTTTGATGGAGTTCTGCTTTGTGCTTATATTAACACATTTAATAAAGCAAGAAACCATCTGCAGGAATGTGGTGAAACTACCACTTACTTAGTTCAGAATATGATTCATAGCTGGGCTGTTAAATTGGTGAAGCTCCTTAGTTCATTGTTGCTTTGAAAAGTGTTTTTATTTTGGTTGACAAGTTGTCTGCCACAATACACTTGAATTTGATAACTATATTGGAAATAATTTATGAGTGTGAATTAGGTTCTAGTTACTCGTTTTTTTTCTGTCCATCAGCTAAGATTTATATCTTCTTTGGAATCAATGTCATGTGGGCTTTCATTGAGGTGACACATTTCTCTCTCCACCTCACATGTTGTCTTATTGTATCATATAGGTAAGGCACAACCTAAGGGGATGAAAATAAAATTAGAAGTGAATAATGGACTTGTTTGAGATCAAGCCTTAGTATCAATTAAGTGATTTTAAGAGCCACCATAGGTAAGAAATAGTGGTTTGTTTGTTGAGACACCAAATTGAGCTACATTTTTGGTTTATCAGCGGAGTAGCTGATCTGTGCAGACTAGGCTGACAGAGATTTGTTGTAGTAGAATTTCTAGCAATGGGACTAATTACATGACAGTTGTGGAAAGGATCTTAGATTCTGCCTGAATTAGAAGATGTGATAGTATCTAATAAGCTTTGGTGGTAAACAAAAACCCTCTAAAGGCAGTTTATTAGATTTAGAAGAGCATTGTTTTAAAGTTGCATCATGGATGTTTGGATGCCAAAGGCAATTCCTGCAGTTATATTTGCCAAGATTTCTGTTTGAATGAATATCCTTGATGTCATGGGATTGCTGTTTGTAAGATTAGAAAAGGATGGGCAAGCATACACAGAGGAAATGCTGCCCATATTTCACTGAAGCAAATGTGCTACTCTATTTCATTGAACTGAAGAATGCATTTAGCTGTATGGGAAATTTAGTAGAAGTGTGACCCATCACCTCTTCTGCTGTGAAATACATTGAGGAAAACCTAAATTTATAGGACAAAGCAGCAAAAGTAATTTGGAAGAAACTATTTTAGGTTTGCATGCTTAATGGTCAAATACTCACTACTAGTTTATCTTTAAAAATAAAGTTATATGGTTTAAAATAAATTGTTCAACATCATATATTTATATTGTTACAATGTATCTCATATTCATTTTCATAGAAATCCTAAGGCAGTGTATGAAATGAATGCAATGTAATATGAGTGAACAGTCTAGTACAAGTTCATGTGATTTCAGGAACCATAATTTAAGGGCTGTAACCTAAGGGATTTATAAATGATTTAATGCAATATGCGCTAATGCTTTTTAGTATTTTTAATATAATTTTAAAACAATGCTGCTTATATCTTTGAAGGAAAAAAACCACCTCTCAATATCCATTATATTACGGTTCACTTAATTTAGAGTGTTTGATAAGGCAGGCAAAATTATAGCAGTGTTCTGAACTGTTTTAATAAACGTTTGATAGAAATATATGTCACAAGACAGCAGAATTTGACTTCAGGCATTTCAGGCCATTCAGTCTGACCGTCCATGACAACCTATTAGAAATCATGGCACATTTTCAAATAAAGAATGAAACTATGCATGGTTGAATCATATATAAAGGAGACGTTTGATTGACTGCTTGAAAAGATGTCTTTGAAAATGAATGGAAATGTGAACTGTTCCATCTGTAAAGTAGAAAATCATCCCAGATGAGCTGCAGCGCCAATAGATTCCTATCAGCCCTCTGTATCCATGGATTCTGTGTCCACAGATTCCACTATCTATGGCTTTAAAATGTTTTTAAAAATGAAAGAATATCCAAAAAAATCATGGTGTATGTTTTCTTATTTAGTAAAAATAAATAAATTTAGTAAAAATATGTTTTTCTTTCTTTCTTATGCCTCTCTTGTTTTTTTCTGTATTAAAAACATTGGTATAAAACAAAGAAAACATTTAAAAATTCTCACACACAATAACTCCCAGGGTAATAGATTTGGTGGCTGGGAGATTATGGGTGTGATAGACTAAATAGGTGTCTTCTAGATTTGTGTAGACTACATTACGACCTTTGGAGCAATTGAAATACTTGCACATGTTGGCTAATCAAAATTTAATTGAGAGTTAATCAAATGCCTTTAGATGAGTCCATCTAAAATGATCTGTGGTGAAATGTTTCCACAGATATTGTTAGATGTTGTGACCAATAGAAAGTAACAATATATCTTCATAATAATTTGTTTCTTTGCACCACCTTTAAATGTTCAGCACTTGGCAATCCTGGCAATACTATGGAAAAACAGGAAAAATAAATGTAGGGGGGCTTTAACTGAGTATAAGAATCTATCCTGCTTTTAGGTTCCTTTATCCATTTGCAGCCTTTTTGAGTTTAATCCAGTGTCCGAATGGGGCCACTTTCCAAAAAACACAGCAACCATATCTTCTTTTGTGGTTAGGTTAAATCAAGACTAAAGAAACCAATGTAGACACCTTGGTTTGATTTAGAAGCTGATGATTCAACTGGTGAATGCAGATGTAGTGACAGAAAAAGAAATGGCTTGTTTCTTCTGTGAAAAAGCTTTCTCTTGAGCAAACACATGAATTCAAGAAGTGGACAGCTGTCTTTGTAGAACTGGAATTTAACTAAAGAACCATTTCCTTAGACAACTGACCTGTTATTGTAGGCCTGGTTAGGAGATCATACGTGTTAATTTCAGGGTGTTACTTAGTGCAACCTACAGAAACATTTGGCCATGTACTTCAGAGGTTTTTTTTTATTTGTAGTTGTCTGACATGAACACTGATCTGCCAGAATGTTCAAAATAAATGAGAGGTTAGAGAAAGTTATGGGTTCTTAAGGTCATGTATTTCAGAGAGCTATAATCATACATAAGGTTGCAAGTTTGGTTGTTTTGCAAAACCTTAAGCCCAGTTAGAGTTTCAAGGAACCAGTATGCATCTTGACCTTGCAGCTCACTACCATGTGTCTGGTGTTCTGATAACATCTGGAATCTGAAATAAAGGCTAATTTCAAAACATTTTGTTATGCATGTTTTTTTGTGGCTTAGGTCAGACATGTACAGTTCTAAATAAAGAAACAAATGTGGCCACCAGCCAATTCTGACTGAATACAGATGTTGTTCAGAAGGATTTGCTTTATGTTACTCAGCACACATGACCTGGATAATCTGCTGTTGTGAACTTTGTGGAATGTTGCGGAGGCCTCCCCAGTTAACATAAGCCAAATTTGACTTCACATTCTTGATGGCCAATTTTTTTAAACCAAGTATTCACATGCAGAAATTTTATTTCCTACATATTTCTGTTTTTACAGCAAAAGTAGCATTCTCTCGCTGCTTCACTTATACCAGACTTCATAATTAATAAAGCCATTTATGCACTCAGAGCTTTTATCCATCCCTGTATCTCTACCTCAGAAAGAGGGATTTGATGTTGTCTGGTCTTTAACAGATACATTATGATATGCAGTTTCATAAAATTCATCACTGCCATCAACCCTCTACCTTTGCAAATGGGATTAATATGCTGTCTCAAGAAATCTGTTGGTACTCCGGTGGGGCTGGAAGTTGATCACAGAATCACACTGGAGGACCTAAAGATTCAAAGACAGGTTTCTCTGAAGTAAGAAAAACCATGGTTTTTAATTTGCTTTCCCCCCACTTTTGCGGGGATCCTGTGCCCAATTCCAGTGAATCCCGCAGGCTGATTGTATTTTCTATACATGTTTTACATACATTTGAATGGTAGAGTTCTCGTAGTTTGAACCTAAATGTGGTGATTTATACTGTATTTTAATAGAATCTCACCCACCCATTTTAAAGCTGTTATCTGCATGTTAGTAAACGAGTAACAAGAGCTTTGTGGAAATCTTTCTCTGTGGTCATTCACTTACCACATACAGAGCTCTGTTTTTGATTAAATGTGGGATATATTTTTGTCTTAAAGTCACTCCATTGTGTGGCTTAGTTTGGTTCAGTGGTGGACAATGTACCAGGATTCCAAGTTCCATTATCAATTTCCATTGCCTGCGATTGCTGGGACTTGTGGGGATTGAAGTTGAACAAGATCTAGAGCAGTGGTTCTCAACCTGTGGGTCCCAGATGTTTTGGCCTTCAACTCCCAGAAATCCTAATAGCTGGTAAATTGACTGGGATTTCTGGGAATTGCAGGCCAAAACACCTAGGGACCCACAGGTTGAGAACTGCTGATCTAGAGGTTTTCCAGCCCTGGTATCCGATTAGAATGAGCCATGATGAGTCTCGGGTTGGTGTCCTTCCTCCTCCTCTCTGGAGGAGAATCAACTTTTCTGTTTTTATTTTATATGCAAACATTTTGAACATATGCTGTCTCTTCTCCTAAACTTAGCTGAGATATGCAATACATGAGTATATCTCAAACCAATACACTGTTCATTACATGCTTGTGTTTGAATCAATGACGGATTCCAAAACTGAAATTGTACTTTATGGGAAACTGGGGTGGAATCAAAAGTGGAAGTAGACATGTGGAGGTCTTTTCTTAAATGTGAGTAGAAAGAAAGTCAGAGGCCCTTGCTGTTTTGCAGTTTATCTGACCCACACATGCATAGAATGGCCTTAGGATTCATAAAAATAGAATTTAGCATGTAGGTTTGACATGTGTAATTTTTGGCCTCTTAGTGGGGATGTTAACCTTTGTAGATTTCATTCTTGTGGGCAAGAATGAAATGGTGTATGCTGTGCAGAGTTCTGCTATCCCATGTTATGATTTGTCCAAAAAGAATATGGATTTTTGTATGTCAAAGTATATGCAAAACTATTTAAATTTGGTAGCCTCCAGGTAAAGAGCGGACAATTCTTTCAGCACCTCACTTCTTCCCTTATGCCTGTTCCCAGCTCCCATTGAGAAGTGCAAACCTCTTTTTTTTGCATGTGTAAAGGATTGGATTCTGGCCTTTCAGGTCAGTGGATTGAAAAAGTTGGTTTTATTCCCATTCCTGCTGAATAGATCTGCAACTGATAGATTGTAAAGCAATACCCAATATCAAGTGTAGTTCACCAGTTCTCATTTTCTCAGCAGTGGTGTCCACCTATTCTTGCCTTCACTGCCAACTTTTCAATAATTAATATCAAATGAACTCAGGCCTTAAGACACAGCTTCAAATTGTGCAGGCATTTTCCCCTTTGCTTCTCATACTTAACTCATAAACATTAACATGGATGTTTCTTTTATTGACATCTGACTGTCAAAAGGTTTTAGGAAAAGGTTCTGATTAAAAACTCACATTTAATTTCCACTTAGTAAGCTAAGGGGAAACACTAAAGGTTGGCTTCATTGTCCATAAAGAACATGTGGTATTATATTAAAAAAATTGACCTTGTAAGAGTCACCTGCTCTGCCATGGAAACAGCCTCAAAGCAAATAAAAGTTTTACTTGGAAAACTCTAGGTACTCCGGGGTGACTGTCTTTTGGTGAATTTCTGGAGAACCTAGAAATTCCTAGGTATAACATCGTAATCAAATGTATGAATAATCATATCTGCAAGATCTACACAAACAAATGTCTAGGCCAGTAGTTCTCAATTTGGGGTCCCCAGATGTTTTTGGCCTACAGCTTCCAGAAATCCCAGCCAGTTTACCAGCTGTTAGGATTTCTGGGAGTTGAAGGCTGAAAACATCTGGAGACCCACAGGTTGAAAATCACTGGCCTAGGCAATGTCTACTGTAAACTCAAATTTTTACAAAATACCAGTTTTCAAGTGCTCACTTTGTCTAACCTATCTCTCCCCACTTCTCTCTGGATTGTTTTGGGCCACAATGTCTAACATCTATAACCACCATTGTTAATCATGAAGGGGGATGGAAGTTGCTGTCCAAACATACCCAGTGGGTGAAAAGATGCCAATTTCTTATGAAGGAAACCACACCTGCAAGAATCCTGAAACTATTTTTAAAGTGGCAGGCTAAACATTGATAGGCATATTGCTAATTAATTTTGCCTACTTGTATGTATTTTAATCTATTATTACACAGAGTTCCTTAAATATGAAAACTCTCACATCCACTACACCATTTGTTTAGTGTAGCTTATTCAAACCCAAGATGACACAACTATAGGCAATGCAGACGAGGAAGAGAAGCCAGTTATATTGGCCTGGTGCATGTGCACTGAGACTAGCAATGTCTCAAGGGTGGGACCAGAGGCTATATAAGTCTGGCTGCCCTCACATAGGTTTTGTGTTTTGGGGAAGGTTTTGGGAAAGAATAGCAGAAGTGGCTGTACATCTTGGTGTCATTTGGGTGAAGGTCTGAACTCTGGAACATCATCTTTGGGTTCTGGGGGCCTGGATTTGGGAAGGAGCCTTCCCTTGGGGCTGATAGGAGGTTTCCTCTCCCATTTTGAATTCTGGAACTTGGTGGGGGCCATCCCTAAGTCTATCTTCCAAAACAAGACTCGCTGGAATGAGCAACCCATAAGATTGGATTGTCCTCAGGGTCAAGTGATTTCACCCAAGTGAAGATTAGAGAGGATGTCACAGATAGACACATACCCCAGCTAAGAGCTGCACCAGGTTGCTCCCCCTTTTTCACATTTTAATGGGTTAAATCTGAAATAGTTGCTATGACAAATAAAGTGATCCTTATTTAATCCAATTTCAAGTGTTTGGACTCGTTATTGCAGAGTTGGTTATCAATTCACAGATAAATGTGCCTGGGAAAGTTTGCAGCGAGTCTTTATTAGTTCTAGAAGGATTCAATTCTAACAGCTGTCCTAATATTTTAGTGCCTCATAATGTAGTACATTCTGATCAGTAATTTATAGGAAAGGCTCAACTACACATCAATCTCAGTGCCCAATTTTTCCAGATCATTTTTGGGGAAGGGGTCAGTTCCTCCTAACCTAGTCTTCTGAGGCTCTTAAGCACTTGTTCGAACTTGTGAAGAGGATGTCTAAACAGACTGAAATGTATGTAATTTTTATTGTTACAGTAACATATACCTGTCACAGACACAGTAGATATGGATGCAAAGTAGGACCTTTTTATTCACTGCCCCTAATTCTAAAACAATTGGTTGGTTGCAAAGGGCTTTCTGTGGTGAGCTATGAAATTTTTTTAAAAGGGAAAATAAAAACAAAAAATCATGGCATTGTGTCCTGCACACGGAATTGTTTGTGTAAACCAGTAACAATCTTTTGTTTGTCATGTTAGCTTGTTGTGAGGTCCAGATTCATGCGCAGTTCGGTGACTGGCTCAATGGAATGTGGGCGCTGCTTGGCTTGTGACTGGTTGATTCTTAGATACATACATTCTGAGTGCCTAGCCGTGCTTCTTGCAGGTGTCAATGTTTTTACCAGCAAATTATGCAAAATATAATCATATGTCGACACAAATGGAATGACCCCTCTTCCAGGAATCTGACATCCAGCACATTACATTATTTCCCTTCTTTGGTCGGCCAAGCAGTCATCCAAGAGAAATCAACCACTAGCCAAGCAGTGCTGTGAGGTCCAGGCACCATAGTTATCACTGTAGCACCATCAACAGCTATAATTTTAAATATATTATGATCTCAGGTCACCTGTATTTAATGTATCGTGACCACGGTGCATCTATAAAATGGGGTTGTGAGTTGAAAATGGTTGGGACCCACTGCTCTAGAACTCCCTTCCATGAAAGGCAAGGATGGCTCTTTTTTCCGTTTCTTCCATTGGCAGGCAAAACTGTTTTTACACTAATAGGGTTTAAAACAAAGTTTATTTTTCAAAAATCAAGCCAGTACCTTAAATTGTTGTAAACAGGATGTTTAAGTGTGTATTTAAATGATTTTAATACCATAAATTCTATTTTAATACATTGGGAGAAAAGCAGGACATAAAAAGGAGGAGGGGGAGAATAAACAAATGCTGACACATTAGGAATGGAAGAGAAAAAGTATTAATCGAGGTGGGTGGGTTACGTTGTCTAGATTTTCCCTAAGAAATGTTGCAAGGCTGTACAGTAACATACAATTACATATAATTATTAATAGAAGAGTCTTAGAATCATAGAATCATAGAATCATAGAATAGTAGAGTTGGAAGAGACCTCAAGGGCCATCTAGTCCAACCCCCCACTAAGAAGCAGGAAATCGCATTCAAAGCACCCCCGACAGATGGCCATCCAGCCTCTGCTTAAAAGCCTCCAAAGAAGGAGCCTCCACCACGGCCCGGGGGAGAGAGTTCCACTGCCGAACAGCCCTCACAGTGAGGAAGTTCTTCCTGATGTTCAGGTGGAATCTCCTTTCCTGTAGTTTGAAGCCATTGTTCCGTGTCCTAGTCTGCAGGGCAGCAGAAAATAAGCTTGCTCCCTCCTCCCTATGACTTCCCCTCACATATTTGTACATGGCTATCATGTCTCCTCTCAGCCTTCTCTTCTGCAGGCTAAACATGCCCAGCTCTTTAAGCCTCTCCTCATAGGGCTTGTTCTCCAGACCCTTAAACATTTTAGTTGCCCTCCTCTGGACGCTTTCCAGCTTGTCAGCATCTCCCTTCATCTGCGGTGCCCAAAACTGGACACAGTATTCCAGGTGTGGTCTGACCAAGGCAGAATAGAGGGGGAGCATGACTTCCCTGGATCTAGACGTTATTCCCCTATTGATGCAGGCCAAAATCCCATTGGCTTTTTTAGCTGCCGCATCACATTGTAGGCTCATGTTTAACTTGTTGTCCACGAGGACTCCAAGATCTTTTTCGCACACACTGCTGTCAAGCCAGGCGTCCCCCATTCTGTATCTTTGATTTCCATTTTTTCTGCCGAAGTGAAGTATCTTGCATTTGTCCCTGTTGAACTTCATTTTGTTAGTTTCGGCCCATCTCTCTAGTCTGTCAAGATCGTTTTGAATTCTGCTCCTGTCTTCTGGAGTGTTAGCTATCCCTCCGAGTTTGGTGTCATCTGCAAACTTGATGATCGTGCCTTCTAACCCTTCGTCTAAGTCGTTAATAAAGATGTTGAACAGAACCGGGCCCAGGACGGAGCCCTGCGGCACTCCACTTGTCACTTCTTTCCATGATGAAGACGACGCATTGGTGAGCACCCTTTGGGTTCGTTCGCTTAGCCAATTACAGATCCACCTAACCGTAGTTTTGTCTAGCCCACATTTTACTAGTTTGTTTGCCAGAAGGTCGTGGGGGACTTTGTCGAAGGCCTTACTGAAATCCAGGTACGCTACATCCACGGCATTCCCTGTATCGACCCAACTCGTAACTCTATCGAAAAAAGAGATCAGATTAGTCTGGCATGACTTGTTTTTGGTAAATCCGTGTTGACTATTAGCAATGACCGCATTTGTTTCTAAGTGTTTGCAGACCACTTCCTTAATGATCTTTTCCAGAATCTTGCCTGGTATTGATGTGAGGCTGACCGATATACATCTTGTATATTTAATTACGAGTGGAACTTTACTGCAAAAAGCTTTAAAATTAACAGCATGGCTATGAATGAATAATAGGGTTCTAAATGTAAATGCATTATTAATGTTAAGCCGTGTTATTCCATATTTTTATACATAATGAAACATTGTATAGTGTGAAATATTAATCATGCTTCAGTTATTTTCATCAAAAATGTCCAATAAGGAAGCAGTTTGAAGATAAGGGCCTAGAAATGCTTAATACAGAAATCTTTCTTCCAAATCTTTTGCCCATATCCAGTGTGATGCTAGAACAGTGATGGCCAACCTATTACACGCGTGTCAGCACTGACACGTTGCCGCCTGCAGATTGATTGGATGACTATGTCTTTTGTGGCCAAATTTGGTGTGATTTGGTCCAGTGGTTATGTTGTTTACTCCATGGGAATTATATCTATCTATATCTATATCTATATCTATATATATGTTATATCATTCTATTATAATTGTAGTATATTATCATATTATTACTATTATATTATTCATTATTCATGACTACATTGAAACTAGAATAGAGAGAAATCAGCGTGGAAACTGCAAGAGGTACCATAGATTGTTGTACATGGAAATAAGGGTAGTAAATAGTTTTTGATTTATTAAATACAGTTATATATTACAATTATACATTTTTGTTATTTAAACTATACATATTGCAAAATTATGTTTTTTTTTTCTCGAAGTGACACACCACCCAAGTCATGCTAGGTTTTTTGGTGAATTTTGACACACCAAGCGCAAAAGCTTGCCCATATTTGTGCTAGAAGTACCTTTGCTATGGTAGTTGTATTGGATTTATTTTCCATGCACATGGTAGGGCAAGTGAGTGTATAAATACTGCGTTTCTTGCTCTTTGTCTTGAACTAGACTGTTCTTGCACTTACTCTAATTTAAAGGAATATCTGCTACCATTGAGACACTGTTCAATGGAGTCTTTGGAATTACACAGTGAAATATCTGTAGTTACATGTTTTGGTGTAACAAATTTACCTTTCTTCTCTCTGCAGGAAATAACTCCTCAAAATGGAGGACGGGAAGCCGGTTTGGGCTCCACACCCAACTGATGGGTTTCAGATGGGAACCATTGTTGATATTGGACCTGACAGCTTAACTATTGAAGCCATAAATCAAAAGGGCAAGGTGAGTGTCTCCAAAAGGTGACTAATTATTTTTTCATTATGGCTTCTCTGGAAGGGAAAGTGCATGCTGGATATGAGAGACTTTTTGTCGAGAACTTCATAACATTCCCAAATAGAGCTTTTCAAAATATACATTCAAGCATTTGAGCTTTTATTGTTCATTTCATGTTTTTAGATTTTCCTGCACTATAAAAGAAAACTTCCTGGAATGCCCCATTTTCTCTTAGCTGTAGTCCCCAAATTAAGGAGTTATATCAGCCTGTGAAAGGCTATGTGAACAAATTTGTTACAGTACTTGATGTGTAACCTGATGGCATCTACATTTATTATCAAAACTATTATGCCTATGTATAAATTGACCTATAAACTGGTGACAAAACTATGGATTTGATATAATGATATAATGTATGGATAAGTTGACCCTGCTTAGGCATTCAAATAAGACCTGAAGTAGCTGCAGAGCAGAGAATGTAGAAAAGATTGGTCCTTCCATTAGATTTTCCTTGGACAGACTAAGCTCTTGCCTTTTGCCTCTCTGTGAAGATAAGGTAGATGGTCCTTTTGGAAGGTAAGAGTAGTACTTACATTAACACGTGGATAAGTTGAACCACGTTTTTTGAGCCGATTCTTTGACTAAAATTTCTCAAATTCTATGTGAGTCAAAGAATTGGCTCAAAAATCGTGAGTCAACTTATCCATGGGTCAATATAAGTACTATGCCTTAACTCTTACCTCCCAAAAGGGCCACCCCTCTTATTTCCACGGAGAGGCAAAAGGCAAGAGCTTAGTCAGTACTTTCAATTGTGTCTTGTAGATAATTATTAGAAAGAAACAGCACCAAAAGTCATGTTTTCTGGCCTTCTAAGGAAAGTACTAGCATGGTATAATAGAAAATAACAACTGCCATTTTGTTTGTTTGTTTTGGGATCTCTGGGAGCACAATTTTGGGTCGCTTTTGAGCCAGACATCTATATTTCTATGAGTTGTAGAAGGTAGATAGCTATGAAAATAGTCTTCAAAAATACCCTTTAGCGATGCAATCTGAGATCCCCCTAACCTCAGAAAGGCAAAGAGGATAGGTGTATAATCTTGCTTGGGGTAGAGATAGGCTGCAACATTTCCCCAGAACTGTGTAAATATCTACATATTCAGATGTGCCATGACATTATGCAACACCTATGCAGTATAGCACAAATGTTGATGACTGGATGGCACTGCACAAATCTGGATCACAGTATACAATACACATTGCCGTATGAAACTGCAATATACAACATTGCTGTATGTGCAACTTTGCTTCTTCCATGCTCAGCACAATACAATTGTTACACCACGGTACATAATTTGCCCTGCATGAATAGTGTGACTTACACATCCATATATCAGTGACAGGGTTCCAACCAGAATAGGTGCCCATCTTCTGAGTAAGTCTGTTGTTTTACACTAGCAGTTGTCTTTTATTGTCTTTTATTGCCATTCTTGTCTTCTAATTTGTTGCACCAATGGTATGCTGATCAAAAACATGATAAATCCTATTAATAGGATAGTTGTCAAAGTATATGTAATTACCACCCGCAGAAACCATGCTCTGTATAATCTGTACTTTAAAATAAGAATTGTGTGCTGCTAAACATGAGTGTTGAATTTAAAGCTTGTTCCACAAATTTCTTCTTTAGTGACAATTTGAATTTAATTTTATATTATTAAAAATAATTTCTGCTTATTTTTGTACTGAAGGTAATAACATTTAGGAAGCAAGAAGATAAAGATATGGAATGTATCATGTCATATTACTTTCCAGAAGATTAATATTATGTAATACTTTGAAAGCCTTTGTGAGGCACTGTCATGTACACAGCTCTTTAGTTAAGCATATGTAAAACATTGGTGAAACACCTTAAATAATCATAATAAAACCATTGTGGAAACAAATTGAGATTATTTTCAGAGAACTAAAAGAACTGTGGGTGTAATTCAGCCTGTTCAAGCACCATTAATGCTATACAAGCATGCTTGAGATAGTTGGATAGTGAGCAACGACTGGAAGAGGGCTATTAAGAAATGTCTTAGTTGTGGCTTCAACAAGTCTTTCTAATCAATTTTAGGGCCTCTTCAGATGCCAGCAGGCAACAGAAATCAAAAATGATTATAGGCTTGGCTTAGCTATTTTGTGTTGTGTTATAATGCAGTTCAGTGTAGAAAAAAGACATCAATTAAAGGGGAAACTTTGAATTGTCCCAGTGTATTTTTCATAAGGGCTGATAGTTCTGTGAAACTGTTCATTCTGTGTCAGATAAATACCCAATTTTATTGCATATTTCTGGGATCTAGATATGTTTAGGGAGCATAGTTTCTCCTATTAAATGGATGATTGCTGTTAAAACCTGACCATGCTTCTGTTTTTATAATTTCTAGTGCAACTTCATATGGTGAAGTTGTATTTTTCCCCCTGCTTGGTATCATTAGTTGCTACTGGAAGAAGTAATGGTTGCCAAATATAGAAAATTTGTGATGACATTGTGAAGAGGATGTTGCCAGATTCCTTGAGAAACTGGACAATTGGCTGCCATTTTCACTTGCACTTGTACTTTTAGAGTATGCCTTTCGGCATCCAATTAAACTGCATTTTCTACAGTCCCTTACTAGTGACCAGGCTATTTTTGGACAAAACATTTTGATCGGAGGTTTTCCATACCGGGTTCAAAGGAATGTCTGGTTCAAATTAAAACTGTTTAGGACTACAGTACCATAGCATTCTGAATATTTAGCACCTGGAAGCTTCTTTGTTTTTAGATCAAGAGGTGAAGTCATAGACTTCCCTCTTCTGAGGTATCTCAGTGTTTTGCTAAGGGTGAAGTCTTGTTTCATGAAAAGGAAGTGAACTAAATGCAATAATGTCCCTTGAATGAGTAGTGAAATCTCAGGAAGTTGTGATTGTGATCACTTTCTTAGGATATAGAAATTTCCTGAAGGTGTTATCATGAAACTACATTTAATAACATATAAAGTGGTTTATAAGACAATAAGGGTGTTATAGGGAAGAGTGCTTGCATGGTTTCATGATATTATCTTTAAAAGAAGAAAACAAATGTATATCAGATGTCTGATGTATACTCAGTTCCTCATTTTCCCCCTCAGAATGAACAAACACATCTCTGGGAACTCTTCCAACAAGACACATTGACATTTCTTTTTTATAGCATGGGAAAGAAAACAATGAATTACAATATTATGGTTTTCCCCACAGCCAAATCCACTATCAGAAAACTCTCTGAGGCTTATAAACCTTGGCAGATTCCAAATAATATTTTACTTGCCTAAAAATCCTCCCTAATTACTAGATGGAAACTAGCTCCTCATAGCTTGCTATGCTATGGAAACTAGTTGCGAATAAATTTTTCTTCGTTATTATGTTGCAAACATATTAACAGCTGAGGCATCCCTTGTTTGGAATTCTGAAATCCGACATACTCCAAAATCTGAAATTGTTCACATGGATGGCTAAGAATGTTTTCTGATGGTTCAGTGCACACACACTTTGTTTCATGCACAAAAATATTTTAATTTTTTTATAAATTTATTTTTAGATTATGTGTATAGGTTGCATAAAGCATCAATGAACTTCATATTTAATTTTGGTCCCTTCTCCAAGTGATCTCATTAGGTATATGCAGATAGTCCTTTTTAAAAAATTAAAAGCCACCACAACAACCAATAATCCCAAATCCAAAACACTTCTGGTCCCAAACATTCCAGATATGGGCTGTTCAATCCGGATTATATGTAGTGGTATATATGTGATAGCTAGCAAGCTAGATAACAGATAAACAGATGATAGATTTGAAGCAAATCTTATTGAATTTCATTGGGGGTTATTGTCAAGTACAGTCTTGCTTATCCAACATAAACAGGCCGCAGAATGTTGGATAAGCGAAAATGTTGGCTAATAAGGAGGGTTTAAGGAAAAGCCTATTGTATAAAAAGCACTTCACGATCAGGCAAGGGGAAATCTCTGTTTCAAGATCCCAACCACTGCCACCATAAAATGTAAAACACAAGGCAAAAGAGACGCTTCTCAAACAGGCAGGGGGAAATCTTTTTATCCCACCACTGACACCATTAAATGTAAAATGCACACTCACACACACACACCAGAGGCACAAAACTTGTCTGACAGAGAGGGAATTTCAATACCCTTCCTCTGCCACCATTTTATATGTAATACACTAGGCACCCGTGAACTTCTCAGTAAGGCAAGGGGCGATCCTTATTTCAGGGTCCCAACTACTGCCAACAATAAACACATGAGCGCATGTGTGAGGCAATGTGGTACTGAGGGGAGAGTGAGGGACAAATCCTCGCAGACTCTGTAGTGCAGTTCACAACTCTAAGACACTATCTTTATTGAAACAAATAAATTTTTATTTATTCTTTGGCACATAAAGCATATCTTGTTACAAAGGTTCTTTTCTTCAGTTCCACTTGATTGTTATAACGTATATTGTCTTGCACTCACTTGGTTACACAAAGCTGTTGATATATATAACTTTCCAAACGCTAAAGCTTAGTTTAACTTGTCGAGGCACTATCTTTCCTTCCAGAAACATGTATTTCTCCACGGCCTTTTTGACTGGGCACTTAAAACTCAAAGGTACTCTTCACTAAAGTCAAACTGACTGAAACCTAGTCTCAACAGACTCCTTATTCCTCTCAGTTCTGCCTAACTGAGAACCAGACTTAAATCAGTCTCTTATTACTTCAATATAACATTGGAAGCCACAACTTGAACACACATATCTTCCTTCTAGCTCACCAGCTATAAACTCAAATACAGACAGACGTCTTCCTTCTAGCTCCCTAGCTAGAAAACAACTGAGATGACTTTTAAAATGTTCCCTCCTTTTTCCTTTCAGCTAGCTCCGCCCCTTTCTTGCTAGCCTCTCCAAATAGTTACATTTCTACAGCAGTAGCTACGTTACCATGGCGATGCACAACCAGTCAGAAGTAGCTAACTCCTGCCTACCTTTGCCATAAACCAACATTAATAACATAGACAAAAATCCCTATTAAAATAAGATTTTCCATTACACGTATTAAACATTAAATTCTGTTATGATTTTACAAATTAAGCACCAAAACATCATGTTTTACAACAAATCAACAGAAAAAGCAATTCAATACACGGTAACGTTATGTAGTAATTACTGTATTTACGAATTTAGCACCAAAACATCGCAATGTATTGAAAACATTGACTACAAAAACATTAACCACTAAAATGCAGACTGCGTTGGATAATACAGAACGTTGGATAAGGGAAAGTTGGATAAGCGAAACTCTACTGTATGTGGATGTATGCTGTGACATACTGAAGGTCCATTGCCTACTATGGACCTTAATTCTGAGTATTAGTTTAAGAAGAGAATATGAGCCACAAACTAGAACTCCCTTAATCTTTCATGCTATGGAAATATTGCTGTACCATACCACATTGGAAGAAATTCATACCACATGGAAGAAATATCAAAAGATAACGTAAGCAAAGTTATGCAATACTATATGATAGTATTGCATAGTAACTGTGTATTCATTGCCTCCTAGTCATGATGGCTATATATTACCACCAATACTTAAACCCAGAACTGCAAGATGCCTTGTGATAGATAATGTTACCCCCTTGGGCTACTTACAGGCTTGGCCACTGTGGGAACAGAAACCTTCATAAGAATAAGAAGCAATCTTGTTCTTTTTAATGTCCTTTTTGTACATGTACAGCTATTGCATTATAAGGTGGCAGGCATTTAATATTAAATTCATACAAAGTTTCTGTTTGTATGAAAGCTGCAGTTTTCTGGTAGCTCATAGGCAAAATTTGTGCCTGAATCCTAGTTGACTCAGTGACCATAAACTGTGGAAATATTAAGATTTACTCATTTTAAATATGAGTGGGTCGCATGTTGACAATCATGCCCACTGACGATCTATCCTTCCCACTGTATTATCTATATATCAGATGTGTGCATGTACACACACACACACTTCTGATCTTCTGATACACAGATAGGTATGTATGGATGACAGCTATCTTGCTTCTGTTTGTTTATAAGGCCTTTTGGATATTAATAGATTGTAATAATTTGTGGTACTCCACTGCTTCTTAAACTGTGGGTCCCGACCCCCTATGGGGTTCCTTTAGCTCAGTGTTGGGGTTCTGAAAAATTTGGTAACAGTAAAAGTTTTTTTAATGTCACCTAATGTCTGTTTTAGACATTTACACGATCTATTGTGCAGTATTTACAGTGGACTCTGTGGAAGCTGCTTCGTCAGTACTTCGTAAAAAGGGAAAATCAGCCTGTTTAGCAAGCCTTGCAAATGCTGATTTCTTATAGTACATGTCTGATTTTCTACGTATTTCATATGCCTGTATACCCGGGGTCAGGCTGAAAGGGGTTGGAAGTGGAAAAGTTTAAGGAGCCCTGTTCTACAGTCTTTTGAACCTTCCCGCAAAGGTGTGTATGGTACTTGAAAGCAAAGCTGTATCATTTTCATTACAGCAACACTGATCTCTGTGGAGCCAACAGCCAGCATATATACAAATATCAATAATGCTTGGTGTGTACATTCAAGTGTTTGAATAAATATAAATCAAGAAACTGGAACACCCCCATCTAACGTGGGAGAGTGTTTGTAAAAATGCATTAAGACAGTTGGATTGGCTATATTATTTACTCCCCCTACCATCCTTTTTTGCTTTCTTCTGGATGAAACTGATCCTCTTTAGGGATTTTAATCTCAAACATATGGCTCTGTTATCTGAATGGGTTGTATTTAGCTCTCAGAAAAGACATTGGCAGTTTTTCAATGGCTCCAGTATGTTTGCAGAGAACTGCATAGGCAGGAGATTCCTTGTTCTCTGTTAGAATTTGAATGCTTGGTGTATGCATTCATGAAACATACGTGAAGTCTTTCCCCTTCTTATAGAAGAGTGTTGGTGGTGAATGGGGAACTTCGGATATAGACGTTTGTGAATTTAGGAAACTTGTTCAGGAGTTAGGTATTTATCGTACATACCATAACCTGTTGACATCCTGTATCCCATCATTTAAATTGATTTAGTGGTTCCATTTCCCATTTTGCTATAGAGTTAAGATCCCTATATCCACAGGACTAGAACTCGCAGTTTCATCTAATCACATCTAGAAAATTATTTAATCTTGAGATATTTTCTAGTTCCTTGAGGCAGTTCTGTCATATGCTTCCACCAGAAGTTACCATAGAAGTTACCCGGAGGATTTAGCAAATTCCAGGAGAGAATACCTCTCCAAGAGAAGGTACCTCTAGGCCAACTCTATGATAAGTTCCAGCAGAAGTCATTAATTTCATTAGAGCTTACTGTTATCCATGGTTTCCTGTTTCCACTGTAAATTGAGGAATGTATCCGTAATGGGCACAGGGGTTATACCAGGCATGGACAATTTTTTTGCCATGGGGCTGCATTGTGGGCCCTACTGAGAAGGTCGGGCTGGGAGGGGAGGGGTGGCCGGGCATGCATTGGGTGGGATGGACCCAGGAGGGAGAGGGCCTGTTAGAGGATGAGGCTGGGGCAGGGAAGGGGTGGAGCAGCACCCCGGTCATCTTCAGGTTGCTCACCCCATCCTTATGCTGGGAGGAAAATAAGACACGCAGCGACAGCCCCAATCTTCTTCCCTGACCCCCCCCCCCCGATCTTTGGGCTGTCCTCTTGGCATTACTGTGAGAGGAGGGTGTGACAGGCAATGGCTGAGAGTGCTCTGGAGGTTTCTCAGCCGCTGCATGCCTTCCTCAGGCCATCCTCTCAGTATATGGATGGGACCGCTTGCCCGTCCTTATGCCTGGAGGAGGGAGAGACAAGAGGTAAGCTGAGAGCCCCCCAGAGGGCTCTCAGCTGCTGTGTGCTATCTTCCCCCGTCCTTTCTGCATAAGGATGCGGCAGGCCACCTTGTCCTTATGCTGAGAGGACAGAAAAAATGGGGAGAGTCTGAGGTAAGCACCCCCGGGCCTTAGTTTGCCCATGCCTGGAATATACTATATTCTCATTTGGGTTTAAAGATGGGCAGAAGTATCTAAACGCTTACTGCTTCTTCTTTTGTTCTCAAAGACCAAGATCTTTTTATACTACACAGTTATAGGACTATGATTTCACTTTAACTGTCATGGTTCCATCCTAGGAATAATATTTAGAATACTCTACCAGGTATCTCTTTTAATTACTCATCAAACTACAATCCCTGGGGTTTCACAGAATTCAGCCATAGCAGTTACACTAGAACCATAATGCTATAATTGTAGAGTATGAAATGGCCCTAGTATGGATGAAGATGACATTCAAATCATGCTCTCTACAGTGGAAACAGAAAACCTTGGATAATGTGATGTGTCTAGAAACAAAACTATGATAGAAGTGCCCTCTCTCATTTAGCTTTATTTGCACTATTTATTGAAAGCTTGGACATAGCATCTATTCAGGAACTGAAAAGCATGACAACTGGAATTTAATCCAGACATAGCCAGATTTAGAACAAATCCATGAATGACATTCAGTATTTCATAAGAGCCATATTTCCTCTTCCAGTGACCTACCTCCCCATATATCCAGTGACCCCCTTCCAATCTTCTTAGTATACATAGATGACAGCTAAATCATACAAAGAAAACAGCTAAGTTTATCTGATCTGATAAATTTATTATAGCAACAAGATTGTGTGATACATCCTTGCATAATGTGTTTAAATGTCATGATTTTAATTAGTTTACTCTGATTAAAGTTTTATAATGGTTTCATTTCTTTTTAGATGTTGTATACTGTTAATTTTAATTGTGTTTCTTCTAGCTCATTTAAGTCGCTTTGGCTGCATTTACACTGTAGACTTAAGACAGTTTTACACCACTTTAATAGCCATGGCTCAATACTTTGGAATCCTTGGATTTGTAGTTTGGTGAAGAACCAGCACTCTTTGGCTGAGAAGGCTCAGGATCTTGTAAGCATGCAATTCCCTTGGTTCCATAGCACTGAGCCATGATTTTAAAGTGATGTCAAACTGTACTGAATTCTACAGCATAGATGCACCTATTGAGTCCCACACTGGGGAAAGGGTGGGAAATAAATGAATACTTCTTTCTAAACTTGATTTAACAGTTTTTGTGAACTTTAACCCACTTATTTAAAAAAAATCTGAAGGATGTTTTTAGTATGGAAAATGTAAATATCATGATATGAAAAAAATGGAACCAGTTACCTAGAAAGGTGTTGGAGTCTTGTTCTCCATACATCTTCAGAAAGAGGCTAAATGACTAGGGATGATGTAGCTGGAATATTTGCATTAGGTGTGGGGTTGGACTCAATGGCATATGGAACCCCTTCCAACTCTATGAGTTTGAGATTTCTTCTTCTAAGTGTGATTGTTGAATTATCAGAAAAACGGAGTGAATAGCAACGAATTATCAAAAACCTCTGTTCGCATGGGAACAGAGTGCAAAGTATGGTAAGGTGGAATGGGTTTTCCTAATTTACGCCATTAATTTTATTTCATGTGTTAACATGAAATATTTGAGCAGATACAGAATGGATGAGAATTTCCTCTTAGTATGTAGTTCCTTCTTACTTATTGCACTGAAACACTTTATATTATTGGCCAAAAAAAAACAGTGATAGGAATATAGTAAAATCTGTTCCAGCCTTTGGTATATGACTTGGAAGTTATGCTATATTGAGTTACCAGGAAAATATTTTAATTAAATGGGTGGTAAAATTGAATCAAGAAGTTAAAATCCTTCATTCAAAGTCAGAAGGCTATCATGTAGTATCAGGCAACTATTTTTTTCACCCTATATATCAATGTCTTCAATTAACTAACTGCTCCATCTAACAGTCGAGTTAAGAGGAAACAACAGTTTTGAAATCAGGGTAAATAAAGGAATATTGATAATTTGAAATATGAAGGAAAGATAAATTGATATTGCCTAAACAATCTACTGAACTAAATAAGAATATCTGGGATAAAATTTTGGGCTTAAATCTAAGGGAAAGGTGTGCGGCTAGCGCTAAAAACACCAGCAGGATAGAAAATTGCTAAAACATTCACCAGATTCCATTTGTTAAGTATATAAATATCATGTTAGCAGTTCAAACATCTGAAAGCTTATATACTCCATGGGAGTTTAGAAGGACGGTCTAAATATTTTAAATTGATTTACTGGATAAAAAAGAAATAATAAAGAAAGAAAAAAATAGTATAATATTTAGTAAAAATAGTATTCTCTCATTCATGTGGCTGCAGTGAATTGCTATTAATAGTTATTTAGATTAACTCCTATTATGAACTAGATTACTAATAGATAAGATAGTATGTAAAAGGGTAAATACAAACGTATAAGTATTCTTTCCAACGGTTGAGGTAGGGATTTTAATTATATTGAAGGGAATTGAATATGGGTAAAAAAAGACCCGAATTGCCTCCCTGACAATGTTAATTAAGCAAGTATATTTATTTGTAGTACACTTTTAGTCTGCGCATTACCCCAAAATTTTCTTGTTCCTTTTCTGTTACAGACCTTTCTCGCTGCTATTAACCAAGTATTTCCTGCAGAGGAAGACAGTAAGAAGGATGTGGAAGATAATTGTAAGTGAAGATGTAAAGTATAACTTGGATAAAATCTGATAATTATATTGTTTAGAACTTGTCATACTTGCAAGTAAACACTTTGAAAGCTGTAACTGCCTATCACACATTATGTGTAATTTTTTAAATAAAATCTAGATTATGGCTTTCCTTATAATCCAAACTTTGCTTGAAGGGAAGGTTAGTTCTCAAGTCCAAGACCTTCAATTTTCTTCATTTCTTTACATGTTGAGCATGTCAACACAGCTTGAAGAAAGAGGGTTTTTTTTAGTACAACCTCCAGAATCATCCAACCAATATGACTCACAGCAGGTGGATTTTGGAAGTTGTGATCCAAAAACGTTTTCTTCCAAACTTAAAGATGGGATTATGCCAGTGATTCCCAAACCTTTTTTTCTTTTGGAACCCTTCAGATGACCCCCCCCCCCCCCCATGGAACCCTAACTCTGCCCCTTTGTTGTAAACCCACAAAGTTCTTCCCCCTTTCATCTACACCTATTGCCTGAGTGTTTTGTATAATGTAGTAGGTTTGGACATAAAGAGAAAACATTTTAAATGTAACCACAAAACCTTTATTTTGATACAGGAAAATACTGGATTCACACCTAAAGTAATAAAATATTTGTTTTATTTTTATACTTAAAATAGTTTTGAAATTGACTTTATGTTCAACAGCTGAGTACGTATATCTAGAGTGGCATCCAACCTACCCCTAAATTTGTTCTTGGTGGAAGCATATGCTGAAAAGCCCAATTCACATCAGTAGGCGGACATGAAGGGGAGCATTGCTTAGATAGCCTTTCTGGCAGGTGATAGCTATATGTCTATCAGACCTACCCAGAAGTCATCCAGTGACATAGATAAAAATTTTGTGTTTAAAGCAGAGATGCATTGAAAAGATTTTAAAGAATGTTTTTGTGGAACCCTGGGTTTTTTCGGAATTCCGTTTTGAACTGCTGGAGTATGCTGTATTTCACAAAGTTTGGTTGACTTTTTCTGTTTTTCAGGAGGCACCCGAGATAGCAACTCCATTTCCGTGTCAGAAATAAAAATATTAAAATGCAGCAATATAGATTTTGTTCCCAACCATGAAAAACAGGAACATAAAAGTCTCTTTATACTGAGTCAGGCTACTGGCCTAGCAGGACTGTTTCTTATGCTTACGTTGAGCTCTATGGTGTCTCCTCCAGATATTAACCAGACCTGGCCATGCTTCACTTTTGAAATTAGATAAATCCAGATGTGTTGGATTGAATGGAGATACTGAATAATGGAATCTTTGGCCCGATTTGTTAAATATTTGATGGCATATGGGAAAAAAATGAAAGCTGTATACTCTCAGAACACCTTTTGTGGTTCGCGGAAAAGATGGGTGTAATGTATTTTTGCTGGAACCACTTCAGTGAAAAAAGACTGAGAGAGTTATAACTTGGGGTTGAGATTCAATATAAGGCCAAGTGGTTGTTCCTAATGCTGCTTCTTTCTCTGAGGTGTCACGACTCTCCAAGCAATGCAATTGTCAGTACCATGGCAGCTAATCAATACCTGTTCTTGTGGCATATATATGAAATTGTCCCTCAATGGGCCGCTGTATGTTTTTTTGTGGCCATTTTAAATATACTATCCCTTCATGTTTATTGCTACGAAATGAGGATGCTATCAGGATAAGTGAGCCCAATGATCCTTCATATAGATTTCTAAATTTAACCACCAAATACTGTTATCCTGGTAGTATTGCAGTGGCTGTCCCACTTTCTGTATTTCCGATGTTCTTTTGAAGACTGGAAAATTTATTTTTTAAAAAATAATCAGTTCCAGTTCCAATTCTGGAGCCAGATTGAAATGTAATTAGTGGCTCTTTCAGCTATAATGTTTAAAAAGCAATTCCTTATTTTCCCATCTGTCAAAGAAATTAACCATATTATTTTTGTTCCAAAAATCTAAGTACTATAAGCTGCTAGCCTGTGGTGCTAAGCAAAATCGCCTCCATTTCAGTGAAACTTGGTCATTAAACTGTGTGGGTTCTTTTTAGGGTTCATATAAACCAGTTCTCTTTTTTATTATAGGTTCCTTAATGTATTTAAATGAAGCCACCCTGTTACATAACATAAAAGTTCGGTACAGCAAAGACAGAATTTATGTAAGTATTGTCCTACTCTTAAAAGTGGGTTGGAGGTTGGGTCACAAAACCATTTAGATAAACCATTTTGAATTTTTGTTACTGTCTATGTGGAAATAATATTGTATTGTTTCCTGAGTCACTAGCTATCTCCTTAGGAAGCTGAAGAGTTTTAGGATCATGAAGACTTGTGCAATATCATCTGTGTTTCACATGTAGATAAATACATAAATAATGCTGAAATTTCCCAGAAACTGGTTTAGCAATAAGGTGTAGTGAAAGACAAGATGCATTTTCTTCGTTCTCTCTGGAGGAGGAAAATGCCAGCCTACTCTGACACCTTCAAGATCAAATGACTGTTTTAATCTTTTATGTAGCTATCAGATTGCCTGATTGTATGTAATGGATTCTGACTAAATTATATCAAGTCTTTGCCATCTGCTCTGGCAAGTGACAGCTGTGAAATAGAAGGAAGATACTTTCACCAGGCATGCCAGAAACAGATATGCAATTATGTTAAAAACCAGTCCCCTCCAAATCCTGAACTTTCAGTGCTAATTTATATGCTTGTCTGCATTGGGCTGTTGAAATATGTCCTGTTTCAAAAAAAGTTTAGTCACTACATGTTTGTTAACTCATTTGCTTCTTACAAATACACAAAGAGAAGTTTTGAGTAGATAATGGTTTGATTAGGGTTCATTTATTCAGGGTACCAATATGGCATCTTAAAGTCAACAACACAAAGGTGCTTCTGGTCAGTCAAAAGACACATCTGGGAATAGGGAGTCAGCTTGTGTTAGATGGGATAACACTCCCCTCAAAAACACAGGTTTGCACTTTGCACTCCAGGATTCAGCTCTGAGCCTGGAGGCCCAGTTTAGAGGATTGATGAGAAGTGCTTTCACACAGTTACAGCTAGTGCACAAACTGCATGCATTCCTGGAGAAGTTGGATTTGGCCGTGGTAGTACATATCTTCTTTATATTACATTTGAATTTTGTAATACTATCTACATGGGAATGGCTTTGAAAAATGCTCAGAAACTTCAATTGACTCAAAGAGCTGCAGCCAGGTTGTTAATTGGGGCTGGCCTTATGACGTTCATTACTCCCTTGTTCCAATAGCTCCATTTACTGCTGGTCTATTTTTGGGCACAATTTGAAGTGTTCATTTTGACCTGTAAAGCGCGACTTGTTTCCAACTTATTTGAAAGACTGTATATCCATGTCTGAACCCATTAGAGCTCTAACATCTTCTGGAGGAGACCTTCTCCCTGTGCCACCATCTTCTCAGATTTGTTTGATGGGAACAAGGGAGGGCTTTCCTGGTGGAGGCTCCCAGATTTTGGAATTCCTTCCCTAAAAAGTTCCATTTTTAGTACAATGTGCATGCATTGGTCATTTGCAATGAAATTTAAAATAAAGCAATAAAAACATTCAAATAACAAAATACTTGAGTAAGAGAGCAAGGCAAAATGTAAATGTCTGATTCTGAATTCAAGGAGACTTGAAGTTATTGCTCCTAAATTCAGAAGGATCGACCTGGCAATGTGCCAGTACACCTTCTCTTTTGAATTTTTGTAGGTCTCTAGAATTTTTTGATAGAAGTTTTAAGTTTTAATTAGTTTGTGATAACTTTTCCTTGCAGACATATGTAGCCAACATCTTAATAGCAGTGAACCCTTACTTCGATATACCGAAACTCTATTCCTCTGATGCTATTAAGAAGTACCACGGTAAATCACTTGGGACACTGCCACCACATGTCTATGCAATTGGTAAGTAGATGTCCTAAAGAGACATCAATAATGGTCTTCATGAGGACTGAAAATTAAACTCATTTGCAACTTGAATTAAGAACTGGACATAGGAGGTTGGTCTATTTTAGCAGATTGCAAGAATCAGCCTGTGAATGGACACTCACCGACCTTTTGCAGTCAGGAGCACTTTTCACTGACTCAAGCTGACGTAGTAATTGTAGTCATTCCTATAACAATTATGCCACACATGACCATGACTTGGCAATCATCAGATTGGATTACTGCAACCTACTGAAGAAAGTAGTCATAAAGCATCCCACCCTTGTTTTAAAGGTGCTTTTCAGATCTTGTGGAAGAAATCTCTTGTTCTCTTTTGTTTCCATCTTCTTTTTCTCAGCATTGATTGTTTTAGTAGTTCTCTTTGTTCAAATGCAAAAGTCACTGAACATTTACACTCAGCATTCTGACCCTATTTCTATCTCCTTTTAATTTTTCTTCATGTCTGTCCTTAACTTCATCCACTTAAGCTTTTCTTTTCTTTTTTTGGCTGCAGATAATGCCTTTTTACATTTTTCCCTGGCAGTGTCCCTAGTTTCTAGAGCTCTTTTGACTCCTGGTCAATAAGGCTTAACAGTGCAAATCTATATTTAACATTACCTCTGAATTCTAAGGAGATATTATTCAGATTGTATTTTGGCAAACATATTGATTTGGCGTAATCTATATGATCTCTGTATTGTACATCAGGTAATATTCATGTATGCCAGTGCCTCTTTGTTTGCCTGAATAATGTTTTTTCAATGAACAAATTGTTGGCCTCACAAAATTAAATTAGTTGCTCTCCTACTTCATTTCTTGATCCCAGTCCATATTCTTCAACAATGCTTGGTTCTTCTCTGCTCCTACTTTAGCATTTAATCACCTGCAATTACCAATGTGTCTTGATCTGATGTGTCTTTATTTTCTGACTTGATTCCAGAGTATAATTTTTCAGTTCTTTCTCTTTTGTCTCTTTAGTTGAAGCATAACCTTGGATCATGGTCATATTGATAATTTTTACTCTCTCTGAGGTTCTATTGATATTGTTTGATCAGATTTTGTTTTATATTCACTGCCTTCACAATTGCGGTTGGTGGGGACGAGGGAGAGGGCCTTCTCCATGGTGGCCCCCTACTCTGGAACTCTCTCCCTAGGGAGATCAGGCAAGCCCCTACCCTTCAAACTTTTAGGAAGAGCCAAAAGACTCGGTTCTTTTAACAGGCCTTTGGCAAATGATCCTTGCCCTCATGTTAGGGTTCGTCCTGGTGATCAATAATATATCTGTTGCACTTTATTCTACTCCTTCAGTTGGAAATAGTTCCTATGTTTACCTCATCCCAAGCCCCTTACCAATAATAATGGTCCCGGGTTGCTTACTTCTTTCTCTAGTTTACATTCCTCACTGTATGCACTTTCTCTGGTCCAGTTCATTTTTTATGAACTTCCTTAGGTTTTTTTTTATCATACCAGGTTTTATTTCAATGTGGTTTTATTATGTTTATTAATCTGTTTTTATATTGATGTGTTTAATTACTATGTCTGTAACCACTTGGGCTTGGCCCTACCGTGTTTCCCCGAAAATAAGACAGTGTCTTATATTATTTTTTACTCCCAAAGATGCGCTAGGTCTTATTTTCAGGGGATGTCTTATTTTTCCATGAAGAAGAATTCACATTTATTGTTGAACAAAAAAGTGAACATTTATTCTATACTGTACAATAGTTGTCATCACAAACCAACATAACCAAACCAGACAAACTGGGACTCCTGTCAAGAATTTCTTGTTACTACCATTATTTCCATATACAACTGGTATGTACATTTACCATGCTATGCATGCTATGGTGTTTTGTTTGGCGGGTGCCAGGCATGCTTCCAAACAAATAGTTTGCCAGGTCTTACTTTCGGGGGAGGCCTTATATTTAGCAATTCAGTAAAAACTCTACTAGGTCTTACCCTGTTTCCCCGAAAATAAGACATCCCCGAAAAATAAGACCTAGTAGACATTTTGCTGAATTGCTAAATATAAGGCCTCCCCCGAAAGTAAGACCTAGCAAAGTTTTTGTTTGGAAGTATGCCCAGTGCCTGCCAAACAGAACACCAGACCATGCAGGATTGGTAAACGTACATACCAGTTGTAAATGAAAATAATGGTAGTAACAAGAAATTCTTGATAGGATTCACAGTTTGTCTAGTTATGCTGGTTTGTGATGACAACTACTGTACAGTATATAATAAATGTTCATTTTTTTGTTCAACAATAAATGTGAATTCTTCTTCATGGAAAAATAAGACATCCCCTGAAAATAAGACCTAGAGCATCTTTGGTAGCAAAAAATAATACAAGACATTGTCTTATTTTCGGGGAAACACGGTATTTTTTGGGGATGTCTTATTTTCGGGGAAACAGGGTATGTAAGCCGCCCCGAGTCCCTTCAAGGAGATGGATGCAGGGTATAAAAATAAAGTTATTATTATTATTATTAATTATTGTATCTCTTGCCTGCTTTTGTTATATCTCTCTTCCTTATTAGTGCCACACTCTTTTCTTAGATGTTCATAACATGAGTAAAACACTGATTTATGTCTGATTTATGTCCTATTTAGCTTACTCACCCCAAGTATTGAAATGTTTATAAGTTACATTCCTTGTTTTACAATATTTACCTTCCCCTGATTCATGCTCCTCACATTCTGTGTTCCCATAATGTGTTGTGTAGCTTTGGATAGTCCTGTAACCTCTGAGAATGTCAATATCTGAACATCCTGTCAATTGATTCCAATTGTGTCATGAACCACAGTGCTGTTCTTAGTTTTGCCCTGCTCTTCCCCTCTGACCTGGGTGTCTCATCTTCTGGCACTATTTCTTGGTTCATTTCATGCTATCTCATTATAGGTTTTTCAAGCTAAAAGCCTTCAGGGACGGTTTATCATTGCCTTCTTCTTCAATATTAACTATTATTAACTGTGATGCCATTCTCATTGTCTCTTAAAGATACTATGCCAGTCCCATCCCTCCTCAACTTTAATGCTTTTGATATCTATTTTTAATCTGAACTATATTATGCATTTTGTTAGCTAACTTGTTGACAGTATAGCAAAAAGTTAGAATGAAAAAATAATGTCAAAATAAACACAACAGGACTAGAGTGAGACCACTACCTCAGGCCACCAGACTTAGTTAGTAAGGCTTCTACTTCACGTAGCAGAGGATGAGGGACTGCAGTGATCACCACCTGCCTCTTCTTTCTAAGCCATCTCTCCTCTGTTGAAAGGCAAAATATGTGCGTTGTAGCCTCTCCTCCATCTTTAACCTGGCTTTCTTCTCTCACATGTAGGAAGTGCACATTTAATGCTCAGGCAGTTAATATAAGCAGCTAAATTTTGATTTCATTACTTCAAATGTTGCTTTCACAACAGCATTATGTAGGGTTCAAATGGCTAATGAAAACATTAATCTATGTGCTACTGCCTATCCATTTTAATGCCCTCTTAAATGTTTACTTCAGCCGATAAAACATTCCGGGACATGAAAGTACTCAAGATGAGTCAGTCAATCATCGTGTCTGGAGAATCGGGAGCTGGCAAGACAGAAAACACTAAATTTGTTTTACGGTTTGTATCTTTGGTTGAAAATGTTTCGTCTGAATAAAAGTTTACTCTAGACATTTTAATCTCTCTGCAGAAACATTAAATTTCCTTATGTGTACAAGTTCCCATCTTCTGTTGAAGTGACCATACTATAGACACATGGGTTTCACTTCACTGTATTCGCAAAACAACTCTGAGATGTGGGTTAGATTGGGGAATAATGAATGGCCTGTGTTTCCGTGTAGATTTCATAGAAGCTTAGTCACTTGATCCCAAGGTCTTCTTAGCTGAATCCTGCTCTGATTTACCAGTATGTTATTGGTATGAGGAACAAATGTGGATTTGCTTAAGCAAGTAATAGTTTGGGTGTACCAGGAGAGACTATTGCAAAGCACAACTAAATATTATGTTTTATATCTCTTGAAGGTATCTGACTGAATCCTATGGCAGTGGACAAGATATTGATGAAAGAATTGTAGAAGGTACTGTCTACCTATATTTTTGCTTTATATGAATAAATAAGTAAGTACTGTAGAGTTTATGGCCATTTTCTGTGGCAACATCCTGAAAAATGTGATGTTTACACCCACTTATCTTACCAAGTTACTAAAAAGTGAAGATATCATCCAGGCCTTGTCAAATCTTTGTAAATAAAGGACTACTTTTATTCATGCTCTTTCAACATTTAACTTTATGGTATCTATATGAGCAGAATATATACATCTTTAAAGATCAATTTCTTTTTGCTAGACACTATGTCCAAAAGAAGGAGAAGTTGTATTTTTAGTGTTGTTCCATGGACTATTTAGTGCAAGAGGCAGTAGAATATTTTCCACAGCAGATTACTGAAGCAAGTGAGAGTTGTCTTGTAAAACGAGTACAATGAGTCAGGTTATAACTAGAGGGTTAAAGAAAAGATCTGGCATCAGCTTATGGAAAGAATTGTTCAGAGACTCATAGAAACATTTCTCTAAAAATGAGGTTACATTCTCCTTCCTCCTTCCTTTTACTAGGCTCTTTCCTTATAGAATTTACAAACTCGGGACTTTGCTGCTACCTTCTTCACAAGTCCTGTAGATAGCAGCATGGACCTTTGAGTAGTGAGTCAGTTTGGCATAATGGTTTGAGCATTGGACTCTGACTCTGGAGAACAAGATTCAAATCCCCACTTGGTCATAAAAACCAACTGGGTGACATTGGGCAAGTCATACACTTTTTACCTCAGAAAACCCTGTGATAGGTTTTCCTTAGGGCTGCCATAAGCTGACTTGAAGACACACACAACAACCAGATCTCAGTAGAATTAGGCTTCACAAGGGCACCTGCCAGTATGCAGGAATTTAAAGGGCAAGTCTCCTGCTGCATGGAAGTTGAAAAGGCTGTGGCCAACCATGAGGTGCTATTTCATGAAAGTGCTGTTCAGCACATAAAAACAGGGTTTACATCAAGGACAGTTCTTCCACATGTGCACTTGTAATGTAGCCTATTGACTTTCTGGCCAGTGAAAAGCTAGACTGAGCAGTTCTATTGCTGCTTTATGGACTTGATAGCCAATATCAAATTCAGAGCAGTGCTTCCTTCTTTAAGAGTCAACGGAATAATTGAAAATAATGTTGCTTAATTACAGCCGAACATACAAATATTCCATATCCGTGTCATCTCAGAAAGTGACTGCCAGTTGGACACAGTGTCTGAGGCTTCATTCCTTAATACTGGTACCTGTAGGTATTTTTTGTTGATAGTGGGTGAAGCTTTGAAATAAATGTCTTACCCTGGGGCAGCTGCTACTACACACTTGCACTGGTTTTTGTTTCCACTCTGCAGTTGTTGAGCACATCTTAACATGCATGCACATAGTGTGGCTGCATTGCTACAGCAAAAAGATTTACGCACAAAGCCCTGTTGTAGCCATGTAAGACTCCTCTCAAATGAGCTTCATGTGAACATTGTGTCTTTGTTGTGAGTCTGTTATACATTTTCTTGACAAATTAGATAACTTATTATCCAGATTGGTCATGCATCTGCTCAAATTGTTCTGACTATTACAAACCAGCAATGACAAGAATAAAAAATATCAAGGAAGCACAAAAGTTGTTAGAGTGTAATCAGTTGCTGTCTTTGTTCTTCTCGGATACTCTGTTTTTAAAATCACTTTCTTTGAAATTTCTTTCTAATGCATCTTTGCCTTTTTTTAAAAGGTCTTTTAAATATACTTAGAACTAAATGTTTTTTAAATGTCTTGCTTTGAGAAAAAGTACAGTTTTAAATACGGAATTTGCAAAGAACATAAGACAGTTTTGTTAATAGTAAAAGGCTGAGTAAATAGAGCCACAATTGACAACAAAAACTAAACCTCCACTCAACCACCATGTTAAATGCCAAAGGCTGGAACATCCTGATTTCCAAAAGCCTCTAATTTGACTCCCTTTGGAAACAATGCTGGGCTGGATAGTTTATAGTCTGATCCAGCAAGCCAAACACAGTGAACATTATGCAGTCTCGATAGCTTTGCTAATGATGCCATTGTCTGCTGACACTGATTATGTGCTATCTGTTTGGACTGAGTGGAAGTGTCTTTGCTCATTGGGATGCTACAACAGGTGACTGTGACTACATGCTCAAGCTTATTAATGTTGTTTTTGATGGTCCATATGGGATACAGTTATTGAAGAGTGTGGTCATTGCTAGCCAGGGATGTGGCAGATCAGCTGTGTCCACATTGCCTGGGCACAACTCCAGGCATCTGTTTGTTACAAGGCTGGCAGCCGTGTCTGTATTCCTAGCTGCACCATTAGTTCAGGGCTGTTGTCTTCTTTTTTGCTCTATCAGTTGCTTTGATCCGGGGGAGGGGGGGGGGGGGTTACCAGAGCAGTTAGGAAGCTTGGTGCATTCTGTTCACAAAGAGAGAATGTATGTGCTTGGACAAGCTTGAGGTGGGCATATTAAACAGGTTACTGCACTTAAAAGTTATTTTTCCTGCCTAAAGCCAGCTTTTTTGGGGCACATCTGACTTTGCTAGCTCACATTTTGGCTGTATTCTCTGGGTCAGAAGAGATGTCTAGCTGCTTTTTTCCTTGAGTTTTTGCTTCAATTATGTATTCAGAAGCAGGTTTTGGGAGAGGGATTTGTTGTTTGAATGTATTTACATATATAAGGGGGGAGAGTTGAAGCATTCCCTAATTTATTAATTCAAAAAATGTCAATGGTTTTATTAATGAAATACAAAGGCCCCCAGCCAGACATTCTCTAGGTATACTGGGTATACACATTGTCCATTATCACTGACCTTGGAAATGATGGGAGTTATACTTCAGCACATCTGGAGAGTGCTGACTTGGGCAAGGCAATGCAATTCATCTATAAATATTTTATTAGGAAAATATTCATTTCAACAGCTGTTAGTTGTTGTTATTATGATGATATACAAGTAGACATTTTAACTTTGTGGAAGAATTGCTAGTAAAACTATGGCTGGAAGCCAAACAATTAAATTGATTGTGCTTGCCAAATGGATTTTTTTACTCCTTCCATCAAAATATTAATCCTTAATTGTATAACTCAAATTACTTTCTCAATTCTCAGTTTAATTTCCTTTCATTTTAAAAAGAGGTACGTGGTTTGGCATAGATGTTTGATATACTTGAATCTCAAGTTAAATGGCTATGTGATAACAATACTTTTCCTGATGATGTGGGAAAATTACAAATTGAATCCAGGGTTTGGTCCTGCCAGGGGAGCATGATCCGAGAAAACTTCTCATTGAATGCCAAGTGAGAAGAAGGAGCAGAGATGACTTTAGACAATTTTCTCCCCCTGCAACTCACATAATACCACACTCTTTCGCACAATTCCCCAATCCTTTGGAGCAAATTTTCAGAAGTTTTGGGGAACTGCAAGAGAAGGGAGAATTGGTTAAAGTCATTGTCCCTCATTTTCACATTGAAAAATACTTCAGTGGATAGGGAGAAAAATTCTGGATTCAACCATTTTTTATTTTTTCTCTGTGCTTCCCAGTACTAAAAATGTAAATTGTTTTCCTCTGGTTTCTTTAAGTATTTTTTATTAAGCTTGCTTTACTTTCCCTCTGCCTTAACAGCCAACCCACTTCTAGAAGCATTTGGCAATGCGAAGACTGTTCGTAACAACAATAGTAGCCGCTTTGGGAAATTTGTAGAAATCCATTTCAATGAAAAGGTATCCTTACTTATTTGTGTATGTCTTTCTGAGATTTAACTTGAGAAATCTCTGCCTTTCGGCCTGGGGATCTGTACTTTCTCGCTACTCTTCCTTGGCATTGGGTTGCAACTTTTCATTGATCATACTAGGAGGAGCTGCTGGGAGTTGTAGGCCAAATTATTTGGTGGCCCAAGATCCCCCAACCCTGTGTCAGATAGTATCTCAGACTCAAATGCAAATTGAATGTGCCTATTTGCTATCATTTTAAATGTTGTGACAGTTACTCTTAAATTTTGTGAGTGATGATTTCTACTCCCATTAAAACAGAAACAAGGATTCAATACTTGGATAGTTTCTTTAAAGCTCAAATTGGAGCCCAGTGTGGATTCACTATCAACTGAAGTGGTGTTTTACCAACACACAATCCTGTTCCCATATATTAAAAAATGCTATATTCAACAGAGCTTGCTTCCTATTAAACTTGCCTGCTGTTGTAGCTCCAGCAGTTCATCTGTGGGATAACAGCAAAGCAGCATCAACATTTTTTTTGGCCAAGTTAGATATCTTGGCTGCTTCTCAAAAACTGTTCCATGACAATGATTAGCTGAATCTCATTCTGTTTCTTCTAGTTTTGTTTATATCTGTGAGGCCATGTAAAATAAAACAGACACATAATTATATCAATACATGTGGTTTTCCTCCTTTGATAAAAAGCCTTGTTTTTTACTTCTAGAATTCAGTTGTTGGTGGATTTGTATCACATTATCTGCTAGAGAAATCCAGGATCTGTGTCCAAGGCAAAGAAGAACGAAATTATCATATTTTCTATAGGCTGTGTGCTGGAGCCCCTGAAGATATAAGAGAAAAACTGTATTTAAGTTCACCAGATAATTTTAGGGTGAGTTTATTTGATATATATTAGATATAAATATTTCCCCAAAGGTGGGACTCAATGTGGATCTTGTTTCCCATTCATTTTCGAAAATCCTTACAAGGGTTTGGATCCAGCCATGTGTAAAGTAGATCAACGGAAATAATTACAGCTTCCTTAGGTTTATAGGTATATTGCTATTGGACTCAAACTATAAAATTATAAAACATATACTAAATTTTGATTTTGAGCCAGCTGTTTGACTCTTTATATGCCCACTTCTTCTTATAATGCAGCTTAATCAGAACATTTAACAGAAATCAGGATTTTATTTATTTTGGTATCTCACAGTTTTGCGGTCTGCCACAAAGTAATGAAATCAGATTTATAAGATTTATAAAACCTAATTTTTGTACACCAAAATCCAACTGATATTTTTTAGGTTTTTCAGAGTTTAGGAAAATAGTATCCTTTTTAAAAACAGAATAATACTGCAAATTCTACTTCTGAGTATTATAAATTTATATTATTGCTCTAAATGTGGCTATTGACAGCAGAGGGTTGCAGTAGAGGGTAAAAGCTGAGCATGTGAGCATGAGAAAGACTAGGGTGATTTTGTCACAATAAACAATAGCTTATTGTGGTTTCCAAATGCAGCCACTGAGAGTTATGTGTACTTCAGAATCTTTTAAGTATCTTTACTTTGTATGTCATTCAGCTGTTGAATTGCTTTAGTGTTAGCTGTATGCATTAAACAGTACAACTGTTGAAAAATTGCGATGGAAAAAATTCCTATGACATATCTTAAAATTATTTCTTTTCTTCTTCAATTCATTTATCTCACACAGAACTGTTTTCTGCAACTAAGTTTTAAAAGCATTTAGCTATAGTTTTTGATTATCAAGTAGACATGTGTAAGAAATATTTTGCTCAATCTGTATCTTTTAAGGGAACCATTTGTTTTGATTTTGTAATATACAATGGGTCCTTGGTATCCACTGCGGTTTGGTTCCAGGATTCCCAACTGATTCCAAAATATGTGGATGCTCAAGTGCCATTATATACAATGGGTTAGCAGAATAGTATTCCTTATTTAAAACAGCAAAATTGTGGCTTGCTTTTTGGAATTTTGTAGGTGGGGTATATTTTCAAGCTGTGGATGGTTAAATTCATGGGTAAATTTTCAAACTGAATATTTAATAGAGTACAAATGGAACCACAATCCAGACTTCAGGGCAAATGTTTTATGTCTACTGAGAGGTAATTAAGATGGAGACTAACCTTTTATAGTCTCTTCTATGGTTCTTGTGCTTCATCTCACACTGTCTACTTCTGTTCCAATAGTATTTAAATCGTGGATGTACCCAGTATTTTGCTACCAAAGAAACCGATAAGCAAATTTTACAGAATCGCAAAAGTCCAGAGGTATGAAATCTCTGTCATTTTTTGCTTTTATTGAAAAATACTGTGCTGTGCAATATATCCATTCTCGATCTAAAATTCGTTTCCCCCAATGCTTTGACTTGTCTTTACATGTGAATTGTCTTTGAAAGTGCTGTTTAGAAAGAGTAGCTGGATTTCACTGTTACTGTTTTACCAAACAAATGATCAACACTGACAAAAATTGGTATCAGCCACCTGGTAGTCAGGTGTGAATGACCACAGATTCTCATGCGTGACAGGGACACACATTCTGGTATATCTAGGCTATTTTGTCCAGGAGTCGTATCTGTGCCTTTCCTGAATAAACTGGATCTGACTAGTATTTATATGGATTAATCTGGTAAGAAACTAGGGTTTATATGGATACATTCTAGAGCAGTGGTTCTCAACCTGTGGGTCCCCAGGTGTTTTGGCCTACAACTCCCAGAAATCCCAGCCAGTTTAGCTGCTCTTAGGATTTCTGGGAGTTGAAGGCCAAAACACCTGGGGACCCACAAGTTGAGAACCACTGTTCTAGAGAAAAGCAGACCTGTAATTGTAATGCCCTTTGGATTCTTATCTGGTCCCTTTCATAGTACACAAGCATATAGCACTTTGATTGTCATCGTTACAACCTATAGTTATCTTGTCATGTGTTTGTTAAGGTACTAGAGCTCTCTGACTACAAATCCCAAATTCCTTAGGCAGTTAAAAATTCCTCCTTAAACCGCAAATTTCCAAAATTCCATAGGATGAAGATATGAAAGTTAAATACTCCTCTCTAAATGCCTGTTTAAAGCATGGTACTGTATTTTTAACCACATTGTTATATTTTAAAATAGCCTTGGAACTTCATTGAGTTTTTACAAATTATTATTGTTATTATTTGAAACACAACAAGATGAGTCCACAGCAGACACTCTGCTGGCTGTTGTATTGGATCACATGTCAGACACTTCCCAAATGTCTAGGACTGTTGTTGTTGTTGTTATTATTATTTATGCCCTGCTTTATCTCCCCAAAGGGGACTTAAAGCGACTTGACATAAAAGCATTAGTATATAATTTAAAATATACAAAAATTACAACACAATTAAAAGGAGCCCTCGGTGGTGCAGCAGATTAAACCACTGAGCTGTTGAGCTTGCTGATCAAATGTCAGCGGTTCAACTCCAGGGAGCAGGATGGGATCCCGCTGTTACCTCTAGCTTCTGCCAACCAAACCGTTCGAAAACATACAAATGTGAGTAGATCAATAGGTACCACTCTGACATGATGGTAACAGTGCTTCATGCAGTCATGCCACCCACATGACCTTGGAGGTGTCTACGGACAACACCAGCTCTTAGGCTTAGCAATTGAGATGAGCACCAACCCCCAGAGTTGGACACGACTAGACTTAATGTCAAGGGGAAACCTTTACCTTTACCTAAACACAAACAGCAGTAAAAATTCAGGTATAATCCATCAAAACATATTCAAAGTTAAAAAACCACAGTAGTATAGTTTTAAACTATTTCTTAATATTATGGTTTTGTTTGTATTTGTGTGGTGAGCTGTCCTGGATCCTCTATTGGTAGAAAGGCAGGATAAAATAAACAAACAAAAATGTACCAGTTCATGCAAATCAGGCATGGCTCCTGACATGTCTCGTTTTTCTGTAGCAGCTCATGTGAGAAATCAAAAGTTGACTAGTAGGAAAAATAATCGGTATGAATTGGGTCGATCTGCTTTTTATATCATCATGGCAGGTCTTACGTGACACTACTGCATCAAGCATATGGCGGTGTGCTGATACAGCAGGGTTGTGTTTGCACCCTTTCAAGACAGATTGAGTGTCCTTTATTGAAAATGCTTGGTACCAGATATGTTTTGGATTTGGGATTTCTTTCTTTCTTTTTTGGAATACCTATATGTGCATATACACACATAATGAGATATCTTGGAGGTGGGTCCCAAATCTAAACATAACATTTACTTATGTTTTTTATATACCTTAGACCAGGCATGGGCAAATGTCAGCCCTCCAGGTGTTTTGGACTTCAACTCCCACAATTCCTAACAGCCAGTAGGCTGGCTGGGATTTCTGGGAGTTGAAGTTCAAAACACCTGGAGGGCCAAAGTTTGTCCATGCCTGGCTTAGAAAACATAGCCTGAAGGTTATTTTTGGCACAATGTTTTTAACAAGATTGTACAAGAAACAAAATGTGTATACATTGAACCACCAGAAAGCAAGGGTGTCCCTATCTCAACCTCCACTGTGGACGATTTTGGATTTTGGAATATTTTGGATTTTGGAATTCCAGATAAGGGAGACTCAACTTGTGCCTTCTCTTGATTTTTCCCTGTACCCTGCCAAGGGCTTTGATCTAGGAAACTTGTGGCTCTCCAGATGGAGTTGAACTCTCATTCCCGTTGACACTAACAGTCTGGCCAGTGAAGAAATTTGATAGGAATAGCAGGATAGCTGAAAGATCCTCAAGCATATCAAAATAAGTTAATAAGTTAGTGAAGAGAAAGGAAGATAATTCATTACTGTCATATCTGGAAATATTTTACAGCCACACTGGCGTGATTGCAGTATTCTTCAATTGGATACTTATACCTATACTAATCCTATCTTGTTAATCACTGTAGAGATGTAAGAGCTTTTTGCTTCCTTCTGAACATTCAAGTGGGCAAAAAGTACATAATGCCATGAATCGCTTTGTTTGAGCGAATGGATATGGCTGGAAACTCATCATAAACTCCAGATACATTCATATGATAATTTTAAACATATGAATGCAGTGGCTTCTAATTTAATTACTGTGGAAAGGCATGTGAAACTCATAAACTGTGTCCAGGTAGACTTTTTATATGCAGTCACGCCCACTACTGCAGAAACACTGGTTTAGATGTTATAGTGATAAACTGGCAAGGTATATAAATGTATTTTCACAACTGCATGATGAGATACTGCTTTGCATGATCAATATTTCCCTTTCATGCCACTTTCTGGAGTCTCTTGTCCCACCCGCTGCCTTGGCATAGGGAAGGGGTGGTCTGATTCACCCAATGCAATAAAAGAGTGGGTATTACCTAAATTTGGCTATATCAAATTGCTTTCTACACTTCCAGTATCAGGTAAAATCCATAGTGCTGTTTTTGTGGTCTGATGTTTTTAAAACTACCTGGGCAGGAAGTCTTACAAAAAATATTCAGCAAAAAAGTTGTTAAGCTTAGTCTGGAACTTGGAACTGATTTGCAAGAATATTACTTCCCTTCTCTAAGCAGATACTATGCTTTCTGGCATCAACCCAGTCCACTACAGAGGTCATTTTCTTTGTTTTTCTAATGTTGATCCTCATTGAACATATTTAATAATAGGAAATGGAGCAATCTATTAATGCTTACATTATTTTTGTCCTCTCCCCCCTCAGGAAGATGAGGTGATCACTTTGGATAATTTGATTTATTTTTTTTACTTTTATCAAATTGCTATGTGATGTGAATTTTTCAGATGCATGTTAGCACCTCTGTTTTTAGGTTTCTTAGAATAGTGTTGGTCCCTCATCTAAGATTAAACTGGATAAACTGTGTGTCCAACTGTATCTTATTTCCAGTCTTATACAGCTTTTTTATAGTTAAAATTATATTATGCATGTTTATTTCTCCTTGCATGTAGTGTAGTCATTTTGCTGTTTGATTCATCCCTTTTCGATCTCTGGGTTGTTAGTGGTGTGTAGTGCTAAAGCTCAAACAGCTGAACATCTAAAACTATCATGCACTATCCAAGTAAAATGGGCATCAGATTATATACTTCTGTACCAGTAGTACTGTTTATTTCATGCGAAATTTTACAATTCCACACTTCACGTGTGCTCTGCAAACAATTCTGAAATCATTCTAGCCTGTTTTTCCTGTGGCACATAAAAGCAAAATAACACAAAATCAAAATCAGATATTCAGACACATGCATTTTTGTTTTAATTTTTTAATTTAATGGTGTCAAAATGAGGAAGAACTTTAGATCACGGAAGAAGCATATACTCTGTATGAAGACATACTTGGGTTCAATCCATGGCTTCTCCTGATAAACTGAAAATAATTTTTTTCAGAAGGAGCCTTTTCCAGTCCATGTAGAGAATAACATAAAATAATAGACCTAGGTGTAATGCTGACTTCTGTGTTATATCCACTACTTGTTCCTCCATTGATTACTGTTTAAGTGGCAGCTGTTTGGGTGCTTTCTGTTGGTTTAATTTGTAGCTGTTAATTTTGACCCGGCTATAGGATTACAAGTGATATTTGATTATGTCTCAATGCTATGTAGCCAAGTCAGAAAAAAGCAGATATTGCCAAGTGAATACTATTTGTCCCTGTTTGTGGCCTCCTTCAACCTTTTCTGAAAAGGAGCAGACTTCTCACATAATCTCCTTCCATTTGGACTTTGCCCCACTAACACTGCTTTGACACCTTGGTCCAACTGACACTGTCTGAAATTCTGAATTGATGTTCCTCTCTCAGTGTGTTTCTCCACACTCATCTAATGTTGTCCATGTCCATCCTGTTTTCTTGCTTCCTTTATTTTGCTATAACATGACCCTGTGACATTGTGTATGTGCATATGTGTGTGCAGGGTGTTTCTTTTCTTTCTTCAGAAGTGTTCATTTGTTTACTTTTGTGTTCCCAAATAGAAGGGTTCCCATTGTTTTGAGAAGGCTTAACTGTTTTTTTCCCTTTTAGTACCTGAAATTAGGCTCTCTGAAAGATCCTCTGCTGGATGACCATGGAGACTTCAACAGAATGTGCACTGCAATGAAGAAGATTGGTTTAGATGATGAAGAGAAACTGGATCTTTTCCGAGTAGTGGCTGGTGTCCTTCACCTTGGAAACATTAACTTTGAAGAAGCTGGCAGCACATCTGGTTAGCTCAGTTAATGCTATTCAACATCTTTATCAGTGACTTGGATGATGCAATAAAGAGCATGCTTATTAGATTTGCAGATGGCACCAAATTTGGAAAGATAGCTAATACCACAGACAGGATGAGAATCCAAAATTACCTTAACAAATCAAAGATCAGGTCCAAAGCTAACAGAATGAATTTCAGCAGGGTACAACACTTAAGATGGTTACATCTGGCTTGACAGTAGCATGTGTCAGAGAGGAGTCTTAGTAGATCTCATACCGAACATGAGCCAACACCGTGATGTGGCAGCTAGTCTGCTTTGGTCAGATCTCAGTCTGGAATATTGTGTCCAGTTTTGAGCACTACATTTCAAGAAGTATATTGACACAACGGAACGTGTCCCGAGAAGGGCGACCAAAATGGTCAAAGGTTTGGAAGCCAAGCCCCGTGAGGAGTGGCTTAGGGAGTTGGGTATGTTTAGCTTGGAGATAAAAAAAGGCTGAGAGGGGACATGATAGCCATGTGTTCTGCTACTGCAGAGACTAGGGGCCCATCTATGCAATCACCTAAATCTGGGTCTGGTCCAAAGAATGTTCCCTTGGATTGACCTGATTTTTCTAAGGTTTACGCCTCTGCTCCTGAATTCCAGCAGCATTAGGAACAGTCCTGACTGTCCACTGCATGGTCACACTTGTCTTTTATGTCATTTGTCATTGCAGCAGTGGCTATGGCATTCCAGAAGACTCCTGGTTCTTGCCAGGCACTTTCACAAGTGTCAGCAAAGGTGACAGGGGAGAGGAGTGATCAGTGTCCTCTTTTCAAATTGGTACCTTTATTGACATTGACAAGGGTATCGGTGAAGGGCCAGAAGCTTTCTGGAGCTCCATGGCTGACGCCGCAGTGACAGACTATGCAAAATATAAGTGCTATACACATTTCCATGTCACATAGCACAGGGAAAATGAGATGGCAGCACCAGCCCATGTGAATAGTGGGATTGGTTCCATGTTAGATCTATCTCAGCTGTCCACACCAACTTCAAGTAAGCTTTGGATCATTCCCTGATGTCTGCTAATGCAGGCTAAAACCAGTAGAGGCCAGAAGGCTCTGGATGACATCTGAATTTGGGGTTTGTGGCCTGTGCAGATAAGGCTCTAAGACATGGAGCAACATTCGAACTACAGAAAAAGAGATTCCACAACCATTTGGAAATGTTTTTTCCCCCCTGAAGGTCAGAGTTATTTGACAGTAGAATATGCTGCCTGGGAGTGTGGTGGAGTCTCATTCTTCCTGAGAGATAGTAAGCAGAGGGTGTTAACACAGGCCAAATAGACTGAGAACAACATCACATGTATTCTCCAAATGAACAAGTGATCAATTGATACTTGCAGTATAGAGTGAAAGGGCAGGCATCTGTAAATGCTATCTCTATGGGTCACTTTACACATTAATGTTTTAGTCTGTACACATTACAGTACAGTGTGTATCTCAAGTGAATTTAGTAATGGACAAGACGACAGATTTATCTGGTGATGTAAATAGTTTTGTCATAAAGACACTAGGAACCAATTAGGTTCTCATGAAAACATGGCTTCCAAAAGTGAACTAAAGTCCATGTATTGTTCCTGTCATTGTTCTCTGTATTCTTCCAGCAATAAAGTGGATTACAGCACAAAAAACCTATTAAATCCTCGCAGCAAGTGCATACCTGTATTAACCAGTGCCTTGAAATCTTCCCTTTAGTTCATTCTGTTGTCAGTTTTGGGAAGAAAAATAACAAAGGATTATGTGATTCCTGCATGAACAAATGGGCTGACGTTCTTAGGCTGCTGTGATAACATTGTTATGGTGGCAAGTTAGTGATATAGTGGGTTAAGGCTTGGACTAGGGCTGTAGGAACGTATTTTGAATTACTGCTCAGCTGTGGACACCTACTGGGCGATCATGGGCAAGTCATACTTTCTTAACCTTAGAGAAGAGCAATAGCAAACCTCTGAATAATCCTTGCCAAACAAGCCCTGTAATAGATTCACTAATAAGTTGGAGTCAGCTTGAAGGCCCAGGGCAACAACAGTGTTGTTGCTTTACACTGCCTATGTTACTTCTGCGGAGCTTGGAGCAGAAAACATGTAAATTTCAGGCAGCTAACTGGAACATAGTCCAATATTATCTGTTTTGGTTCTACGTAGTCATGGTTTCATGCAGGGGTCATTTCTGATACCTGCCACTTCCTTGTTTGAAGTGGAGATGCTAGCAATCTTCTGCACACAGAGCAAACACTCTAACAGTAGGCTGTGAGCCTTCTCGTACTTTCCCAAAGCACTGCAATGCTGTAATAACTTAACTCAATTATTGGCCTCAATTCTAAGAATCGAGCTGGGTAAAAATAAATATAGTATCAGTGTTAACAATGACGATGATGAAAATAACAACAATATCATGTACACGTTTGGAAATATCTGCATTCTTGAGGTTGGCAGAATAAAATTGTATTGATAGCTCCTTCAAACTTAAAAAGATTCAAAATTAAATAATGTAAGGCGATTTCTTCTTATCTCACATGCAACAAAATCTGTATTTAGAAATACAGTACAAACCCTGAATCCATTAAGTATACTTTCCAAGACACCTGGGCCCCACAGATACCTGAAACCATGAATAATAGCAAACCATATATATTAACTATACTTGGGCTGGAAACATACCAAACAATAGCACTGGAGGACCTAGAGAGGCCCACAAACACTTCTAGAGGGGAGGGGTTTTTTTGGGTTTTTTTTTTTTTGGAGCAAGGGAAACTATGGATATTGACTCGGTTGATACTGTATGTTTATCTGGGATTCTCTGTCACTTATTCAAGCTTTTTGAAATAGTTTTACTGCAAAGAGTTATAAAAGCTCGTAGTTATCAGCATGTCACCAGTTGCTTTCTGTAACAAAACTTTTTTTTAGTTTGGTTTTTGTTTTAATTTTATCAGGTGGATGCACTCTGAAGAATAAATCCAGCCAGTCCCTGGAATACTGTGCAGAACTGCTTGGCCTGGACCAGGATGACCTGCGGGTTAGTTTAACCACGAGAGTCATGTTGACAACAGCAGGGGGCGCCAAAGGAACAGTTATCAAGTAAGTTGCTCAGAGGATCGGGATTAAAACCGCCAATTCCTCTCTCACATCTCCCAAGTTTGTCACAAAACGGAGGTTGTAAATATTGACTATAAAACTCTGTCTCTGAGCTATTTTGGGATGTCTAACTTGCATCTGTTTGTGAAGGAATGGAAATATAGGATCACTTTGCTTTTTTTTTTTATTAAAAAAAAGTACTTTGTTCTGCAAGACAAATGGCACTTTCCTTAGAGTAATAAAACATCTGCCACTATATCAAGTTTATTTTGCTTCCCTTTCATCCTAATGTGTGAGGGAAAATGTATCTATATAATAACAGCAAGGAAGGAAAAAATTGCCTGATGGTTTCGTTAATGATTAAGCTGTCAGATGTTAGCAAGAGAAGTGAAAATGCCCTGCAGCATATCTCAGCACAGTTTGAGCCCATATTCGGAGAACAATAATTGCTTAAAAGCTAAGAGTAAGCATGATGTTCGTACAAAGCGTACAATCTCCATGTCTCATTGGAAGATTATACAGACGGAAGTGGAAAAGTCCCAACAGTCTCTCTGTTGTCTAGCGCTACCGTTTTATCTTTTTGTAATACGATTCTTCTGGATGGAGGCAGGAAGAGTAATTTTTTGCATCAAGAAGAAAGCTGATGAATATATGGCTTAGGTTTTGTTGTGTGCCTTCAAGACATTTCCAACTGACAGCAACCCTGCCAGTATTTCAACTGCTACACCACACTGGCTCTATTTTTTTTATTGTGTCAGAAACAACTTAAAAACATACTGCAAATTGCTTCTGGTGTGACAGAGTTGGCCGTCTACAGAGACGTTGCCCAGGGAACGCTAGGATGTGTTAGCTGAGAGGTTTCTCTCATGTCCCTGCAAGCTAGAGCTGACAAACGGGAGCTCACCCTGTGTCATGAATTTGAACCAGCAACCTTCAGATCAGCAACCCAACCTTCAGGTCAGCATTTTAGCTGGCAGAAAGGTTTAACCCATTGCGCCACCGCAGCTTCTTACTGGCTCTATGAATAGCGAGCCACGGTGGCTCTAAGAATACACAGAAACTACCTCTCCCATTTTGATATATTCTGCACCTTGGCCCAGATCTATGTTTTAGTCTCTTGTTTTTAACATTTTATGCTGTATGTCGATTTTTATGATGGTTTTATTGATGTTGATGTTTTTACTGTTGGAATATTTGTTTTATCGTTTTATTTCTGTATAAGCCGTTCCGAGTCCCCTCTGGGGAGATGGGGCGGGGTATAAAAATAAAGTTGTTGTTATTATTATTATTATTATTATTATTATTATTATTATTACACAGAAGGAAGCACTAAATCTTTTGCTATATTTTAGCAGGCCTCAATTATCTTCATGTCTGATTTTTTTTTATTTAAAAAAAGCAAAACAGGGTTAGAGGAATAAATTAGTTTTTTAAAAACTCTTGTAGATCATGGTAATAAATTAAATGACATTCTATCTGGCTCTGACATTTTATTAATCACCTTTTTCATGGCTGGTTTTGTAGCGTCAGAGGTGTTAATCCATTATGATTTAAGTGGTTGAGCCTTAGTTGTTCATTCATGACAGTAATCCATATTTATGGGAATATCTTTCAAGGATACCCATGTCCCTTCTGCTGATGTAATATTCCACTATGGCACAGATCAGCCATGGTCTAGGTCCCAATAAGATAAAAGCTCTATAAAATTACACAAATCATAGTCTGGGACAGGCTTTGATCATAGTTTGCATATGAACAGAAAGGCTTTAATTGCAACCCACTTGGCAAAACTGAGAAATTTATATTGAAAACAGAGAATTCAGGATTTTAACACAGTAGCTAGGCCTTGTTTTATCAGATTGGAGAGGACCCTAAACATTTAAGGAAGAGATTGCAGGTGCACTCTATATTGCAAGATTAAGAGTGTGGGTTGTGAATGATAGAGCAACATATAATAAGAACCAGGGTGCCATTGCTCTGGTATCATCTTGCAGTTTGGGGAGTAACACATAGCATGTATTTCTCAACAACATAATACCATCATCATCATCATCATCATCATCATCATCATCATCATCTTTATTTATATTCTGTTCTATCTCCCTGAGGGGACTCGGCGGATTCTAACATACAATGACAAACATTCAATGCCTCCGTAAACAAACAAATATTGACATAAAATTCCAGAGAACCCCTGCATATAAAAATAACATTAAACCTAACATCAAATTAAAGCCTAACTTCAGTAAATTAAACCTAACATTCAAAAATTAAACTACTGTACATGTAGTCAAGCAAAATTATATAACATAAAATCTAAACAAACATCCACATTAATTTACAACAGCCAACTAGAGTTCACAGTGTGGGTTGGTTATGAGGTCAAACATGATCGTCATGTCACTGGCTTCAGGGCACCAATACAATGTGGAGAATTTTATTTAAACTAGAAGGGGTTTTGTATAGTGTGTGTGTGTATATATATACATATATATATAATGTAAATTGAAACTGTTATATGTATTTTACTCTACTTTGTGTATTTTGGGAGATGACGGGATATAAATATATTATTATTATTATTATTATTATTATTATGTTTTTGGTAAAATAGAACATCACAATTAGCAATAAATAATTCTAACAGTAATAATTCAAAGATTTACTGTTGGCTATAACCAAAGATAATATCCCCAATTATGTGTAAATAGGCATTTCTTCATGTAGGGATTTCCCTTCTGCAGAAAGCAAGACACCTGGTATTTCCTTTGACAAATGTGGGAGAGCCATATAATGCTGGTAAATCAATAATACGTGCTTTCACTGCTGGAGAAATAGATATCATGTGTTGCAGATACAGTGCCTCCCTGTCAAGATTGCTTTCTGAATATCTTTAGGTGTTTCATGGAGAGGATAGGAGGAGCAGATTTTTACTCCAATAGAGAGAAGAAATATTTCCCTATTATTTAGGTATTAAAAATTATGCAGTGTTGAACATGCAATAATAATAATAATAATAATAATAATAATAATAATAATAATAATAATAATAATACCTGGCTATGGCTCACGAATGGGACCCTTAAGAAGGAGACAGAAGGCCTGATCCTTGCAGCCCAGGAGCAAGCCAGCAGAACAAATGCAATCAAGGCCAAGATTGAAAAATCAGCTGATGACCCAAAATGCAGACTGTGCAAGGAAACCAATGAAACCATTGATCATATCCTCAGCTGCTGTAAGAAAATCGCACAGACAGACTACAAACAGAGGCACAACTATGTGGCCCAAATGATTCATTGGAACTTATGCCTCAAGTACCACCTCCTAGCAGTAAAGAACTGGTGGGATCACAAACCTGCAAAATGAGCATGCAAAGATACTGTGGGACTTCCGAATCCAGACTGACAAAGTTCTGGAACACAACACACCAGACATCACAGTTGTGGGAAAGAAAAAGATTTGGATCATTGATGTTGCCATCCCAGGTGACAGTCGCATTGATGAAAAACAACAGGAAAAACTCAGCCGCTATCAGGACCTCAAGATTGAATGTCAAAGACTCTGGCAGAAACCAGTACAAGTGGCCCCAGTGGTGATTGGCACATTGGGTGCTGTGCCAAAAGATCTCAGCCGGCATTTGGAAACAATAGACATTGACAAAATTATGAACTGCCAACTGCAAAAGGCCACCTCACTGGGATCTGCCCGCATCATCCGAAAATACATCACACAGTCCTAGACACTTGAGAAGTGTTCGACTTGTGATTTTGTGATACGAAATCCAGCATATCTATCTTGTTTGCTGTGTTATACAATGTCGTTGTGTCAATAATATAATGAAACTTTATTTATACGCCGCTCCATCTCCCAAAGGACTCGGGGCGGTTTACACTGGGACAAACCCAAAACAGTATTACATCAATAAAAACAGTAACACAATAAAATCACAATATAATAACACATCTTACAAAAGTTAAAATAACTTAAAACATAGACAGTAATCCCAATCTGTAGTCAAGCACCATAGGCCATGGGCAATTTTAAGGGGAATGGAAATCTGAAAATGCATATTCTTTAGTGACTAGGGATGGGAACGACTAAAGGTAATAAAGTGCACGGAATGGCCAAGGCCTAGGTAAAGCACATAGACAATTAATTATCAGTTATGGGAAGGCACCTGTGAACATCCAAATTTTCAGAGTAGGCTTGCCTTGAAATAACTGAAAATAGGAAAACATATATAATTTCTATACGTCCCTCATTGAAAGCATAAGGAAATACTACAATTTAGGAAGAACACATTTATTCTTAGCAAAGTGCTTGGTGATGTGAAAGTTTACTACAGTCAGCCCTCTGGATGTACTAATTCAGTATCCATGGATTCAACTATCCACAACCTGAACATATTTTTTTAATTCCAAAAAGCAAGGCTTGATTTTTTATTATTATATGAGAGATGCCATTTTACGATGCCATTCTGTATGATGGGACTTGAGCATCCACTTATTGTGCTATCCATGTGGAGTCCTGGAACCAAACCTCAGTGGATACCAAGGACCCACTGTGTTTGTGTAATTATTGCTGCTGAATGTGAATGAGCAGAACACGGATTGAATTTAGGCTATTTCCCACCTTTATCTCCCATTGCTTGCCTTCACCGTTCTCCTTGAAGGTCATCAGAATAAAATGGAAACACAGGCATTAAGCTGGTTGTGACTTTGGCAAAAGAGCAATAATTGGACAATAACTGGATTTCAGTGAGATCTGTTCTTCCACTAGTGGTGACATCATACCCAGACTATTTTTTCTCAGACTGTTGGGAGTTGGTAACAACATGATATTGGTAAAACCTGGAAATATTGAGAGCCAGTGTGGTGTAGTAGTGGTTTGAGTGTTGAAGTACGGCTTTGGAGAATAGTGTCAGATAGAGCAAGTAATACTCTCTCAGCCTCAGTAGAATGTAATACACTCCTTTAGACATTTCTTGCCAAGAAAACCTCGTGATAGGTTCACCTTAGAGTCATTGTAGAAATGATCTGAAGGCAAACACAGATGGGGATAGGATTTATGGAGTTCATGCATTTTCCTCTTACCCTTTTTTCAAACACCTGCTAATAAAAATTCTCTAAGAAATGCAAAGCACAATCCAGTCTAAATTACAATCAAAGTTGAAAAATTATGAATTGGAACCTGAGGCAGTTATAAGGCACTGTGCATGGAGTAATGATATGTGAGTGACAAGATCACCAAGATAATAAGACTCCAAATTTAAATCCTATACAAGTAGAGAAATTGGAGATTCAGGGTGACATCTGACTCAGACTGAGTTTATTCTTAAACTTTAAGATCTACAGCTTTCAGCTGCACAGGTTCTTTAAAAAGTTATCTTCTACTAAGTAGAGGACATTTTTGAGGGGGGGGGGAGGTCAAGTAGGTCAGGTTGTTCTGTGCCTTAAAATCATTTCTAACTCATGGTCATCCTAAGGCAATGCTATTACAGGATTTTCTTTACCAGATTTCTTCAAAGGAGCTTTGCCATTGCCTTCCTATGAAGCTGAGAGGGTTTGATTTGTCCACAGTCACTCAGTGGATTGCCATGCCTTGGACTCCTGGTGTTTTAATCAAACATTCAAACCAATATACCATATTTTTGTGATCAACCCCCCCTGGGGATACCTGAAACCATGGGTAATAGTAAACTCTATTTTTTGACTATAATTGGGATGGAAGCATATCATACAATTACACTGGAGGACCTAGAGAGGCCCAACAAACACTGCAAGGGGTGGGGATATTTTTTGGAGCGTGTGAAACCATGGGTATTGAACTGTAGGTAGATTCACATTCTGAAATTGTTGTCCTGCATAGTATCTTTTATTGCATAGTTTTCTACACTTGTTTCTTAAATACAGGTATGAATAGACCTATTCTTCATTGACTTTAGTTTTCAATTTTAATTACTTTTTTTAAACCTGAAATTACGGTGTGTACAATGTCTTATGTAAAAGATTGGCAGTTGACATGAACAGTGAGGATTACTGCTTGCTGAGCTCTTAAACGTATCAGAAGGGGAATGTAAAGGAACCTTCTCTCTATTTATAATAGTCCTGTCAGTACCTATTACCTTAAGATAAATCAAGCGGTCGTACATTAAGGCTAATTATGGTATAATGTAACATAGTTGCAGTTATTCTTAATAAACAGAATCTATACTTCCTTGATGTATCATTAGCTATAGCAGAGATTTCCAAGTAATCACATAATATTGCTATGTTATTAAAGCTTGTATTTAATTGACATTTAATCCAGGATAAATATTCTTACAGGGGAGAGGAACTAGTATCTTATCTCTCAGGTTGATGTAGCATTGGGCAGCTGGCTTGTAGTCTCTCTGTATTTCCTGTCTGGACTGACTTAGAGAACAACACATGTAGGGCATGACTTCAATGATTAATCCTTTTCTCGGACAGTGTCAGCATACCAGTTCAAATGGGATTGTGTTTTTCAACTGGAAGGGCTTAAGTTGTCTGAAATAGTTTAGATTCATTGTACACCATTCAGTTGTTCCTGCTTTTCTACCATGATTCATTTCAAAATAAACCCCTGTAGATCCACATGGTAGGAATTGACAGAGAAAAGTGGCTATGAAAACCCATTGGATGACCCTGGGGAAGTCTCATACTCTTACCTCCAGAAAAGCTTATGATAAGTTCACCTTAGTGTCACTGTAAGTTGGAAATAACATGACAGCACATGATGACAATAAATATTATAATAGCTACAATTTTTAAATATTGCACATTTTGTTAGTAAGCATGATAATTTTTTGATAACAATGCAGTTATAATTGTTGTCATGACTAAATTGCTTTCTGGGTGTAGTAATTTCAGTGTGCCATTCTCAGCATGTATCATTGTAGTAAAACTGAGGTTGAGCTGCCATTGATAACATATTTTTCACAAAAGAGAAACCTCTCTTGACAATTTTCATCAAAATTAGAAATAGCTAATTATAAGCAACACCGTTACCTTTTTCTGTCCCCTCAATCCTTATCTTGTTTGTCCGTTGTAATCCTTTAGGGTAAATTCAACATCCCTTCTGTCGTATCTTTGGCACCTTCTATACATTTGTTTTGGGATTTTTTTGCAATATCATGCTGAACATGTATGTACAGGGTCACTAATTTTAAGAATTTGTAATTGGCCTGTTTCATCTTGCATTATTTTCTATACAGTCTACTCTCCACAATGTTGTGGTTTAGGATGCAGGATACCTGTGAAAATAGAATAAAGTGCATTATAAATCCACTGATTTTTAATCTGAGAAAACATCTTTCTGGGAATCTCTAGGACTGCAGCATGACTCTATAGAATAAATCAATGAAGTAGTCATAGAGGACCTCTGAATGTTCTTTCTCCACAGGGTACCTTTGAAAGTAGAACAGGCAAACAATGCCCGTGATGCTTTAGCAAAAACAGTCTACAGCCATCTCTTTGATCATGTGGTAAACAGGGTAAACCAGTGTTTTCCTTTTGAGACATCATCCTTCTTTATTGGCGTCCTGGATATTGCAGGATTTGGTAAGTGCTTTGTATTTTAGTAATTTTTTTAATTTGTTACTTTTTTCTTTTAGTCTTTCTTTAGTCATGCAATTCTGTGGTGTGGAAGAGGTTCCCCAGCCAAGTTCTAACTAAACCCATATTTCCTTACCTTTACGATTGGCTTTACAATTGTATCATAAACTGCTAGACATTGTGATCTTTAACTAGTTTTTTTTATCATATCAGAAATGACTTGAGAACATACTGCAAGTTGCTTCTGGTGTGAAAGAATTGGCCGTCTACAGAGATGTTGCCCAGTGGATGCCAGGATGTGTTAGCTGAGAGGCCTCTCTTATGTCCCTGCAAGCTAGAGCTGTCAGACAGGAGCTCACCCCCATCTCGCAGATTCGAACCTGCACCCTTCAGGTCAGCAACCCAACCTTAAGGTCAGCAGTCCAGCCAGCAGATGGGTTTAATGCATTGCACCATCTTGGATCCTTTTTATTGTAGTTAAAAATTATTAATTTTTATCCTAACACGAGAATTTGATGTTTTCAAACACCGATGCTTTTTAAAATAGTATGATTAAAAATGATCAATCCCTCTCTTGATTTTCATTTAATAAGTTAAAGCTAAATTTCATCACAAGCAAGCAGCTCAGCCTATGGTGTCATAAAATGAATTAATTGTTCTTTCATACTCATAGACATTTGTGTTACCTATAGCAGAAAGGAAACATGAAGAAGCAGGGAAATATATATTTCTGACTCTGATACAAATGACGGTGGGAGTGGTAAAAGGTCTTTCTTTTAAGGCAGTGAACAATTCATTTCTTATTGATATTTTTCTTTAATAAATGGAAGTTAAAATGATTGTTCAAAAAGCAAGAAGAGTGGTATAACCTTTGGATTTTGTGCGCATAGTTTAACATGGCTTTCTCTCTACAGTTGTGTACCTCTTTCTTGGTTCTATGGGGCCAACTATAATGAAATATTGCAAACACAATTACAGTTCTTGAGTCCCAGTATATTTTAGCATCAGTACAGCAAAATTATATATTAAATTTGACACATATGCACTGTCACAAAAACTTCAAGCATCCAATTGAAGTACCTTCTGCTTCTTCTCAGCTGTATTTCAACATTTGGATGTAAATCTTGAAGTCATTCAGTGTTTTAAAAGGCTTCTTACCCCTAGCAATTAGTTTATCTCCTCTATAGCTCAGCCTCTCTTTCTGAACTCAATTGGTGTGTACAATCCTTTCCTTAGGACTTTCCTCACTCACTGGGACAAATTCAATAACCCATAGAGGTCACACATACCCATGGATGAATGAAAGCTATATTGTGTATATTTTTAGCAGAGCTATAAGCTAGCAATGTTGGATTTGCAATAGCAATGATAAACGTATCAGTAATATAAACGTAACAGTAATATTTAAGACTGATTTCATTACAGTAGAGTGTCGCTTATCCAACCTTTGGCTATCCAATGTTCTGTATTATCCAACGCAGCCGGCCCTTTAGTAGTCATGTTTTTGTAATCAGTGTTTTCAATACATTGCGATGTTTGGGTGCTAAATTCATAAATACAGTAATTACTACATAACATTACCATGTATTGAACTTTTTCTGTCAATTTGTTGTAAAAAATGATGTTTTTGTGCTTAATTTGTAAAATCATAATGTAATTTGATGTTTAATAGACTTTTCCTTAATCCCTCCTTATTATCTAACATTTTCGCTTATCCAATGTTCTGCTGGCACGTTTATGTTGGATAAGTAAGACTCTACTGTATCTATTATTTGAATGCAGATACTTGTTCAACTAAGAATAGGCCTGTTGAACATAAGTTACAATAAACCCATTGTAACTACCATTGATTCCATATATCTGTTGTAGCTGGAACTGAAATTGGATTTCGGCCTAGTGTTGTTATGTCTGTATCTTACTTCTTAGCATTGTAATATATTAATGCAGCTTGACACAGTTAATCAGTGTATTATGTAAAACTATTTCCTAAATTAATAAAAAACTTACATTTAAAAATTGTACAACCTCTACACTTTTAGATGGGGTTTACTGCTTTACCGGGTTGTGAATTAATATCTTTTGGTGGTCATATTTGTACTATTGTACCAAAGTATGAGAACATGAACCTAGTGAAACCTTATGTAAATTGATGATTTAAATCTAAGTTTTCTCATGATGATCTAAATTAGGATTATAAATATAGTCTGCAAGCTGACTTCTACTCTAAAGCTTTTCATCTCTTTGTTTTACAGAATATTTTGAGCACAATAGCTTTGAACAATTCTGCATTAACTACTGTAATGAGAAGCTGCAGCAGTTCTTTAATGAGAGGATTCTAAAAGAGGTATCTAACTTAAAATGTAGTAACGGGGAATCAACTCATTTAGTCTATAATTTCCCTACAACTTATTGTATTCGTAACAAATTTTGTTGATTGCGTGTTGTTCATTTGGTCTTAATGTGATCTAATGATCAGCAGGGCCGTAGCCAGAAAAAAAGTTGAACCTCTAAACCCCTCCCCCCGGCTACAGACCTGTCAATATCTGCTTGAGATAGTGCCTGGAGGAACTCTTAATTTTTTGCATCTCATAGACTTAGCACAGGGATTTGGTTAACCAGTTAAAATTCATGAGTAAACCAGGTTTTTTTTTAACCTGAAAATTTTCAGGGGGGGGGGGTTGAACCCCCACCCCCCGGCTACAGGCCTGCTGAGCAGGTGCCATAAGAGGGTGCCTCAGATAGTACATCAGTCTGACACTCAGAAAGTTAAGAAGGGGCCCATAAATTTCCAATGACCCTTTTCTCAAAAACAAAGAAATAAACTACACGGCCCCGTCATATCATATCATTATGGCTTTTCCCCAGGACCTGGCTCTTTTTCCTATGAAAGAACTGGCCATTTCATCCTGTGAAATGCGGTATATTCATGAATTCTGGCTATTGATCATAGCTCACATGAACATTTTAACTAGGATCCCACCATGGGATTTAAAAGAATGCCCCGCTCAGCCAAAAGCAGTCTTACAAAATTTCTCTATGAAATAGCTAATTTGAAGAATCTTATACAAATGATATACAAGTTTGATCATCCAAAATAATAGCTATCTCATGTGCCTAGGGTCTTGTTCTTATGTAATGTCTTGTAAGTCCTTTTATGACTATATGTAGAAATACTATACCAGAACTGGCATCATTATTTTTCCAACAACTTTGTGAGCCTATGTAATATTTGAAGGCTTGCAAATCCAATAGAATGTTGAAGAAGAACTTTCAAAAAGTATTCCTATTTAAAAAAATAATCAGTTTCAAATTTGACATCAATGAACAAAAGGGAGCCATGCAGCTATTAATCAGACTGTAATGATGGAATCATTCTAAGAAGGTCAACTTTAATAAGAATTTCTTGTAATCAACCAAGAACATGATTGTTCAAGATACCTAATTTTTATCCAGTGGAAATTATGAAAAGCATATGAGATAAGAGATTGAAATATATATGTGTGTATATACTTTCAAGTCACCTGTCAACTTATAGTAGCCTAGTGAATTCCATAGGGTTTTCTTAAGCAAGGACTACTGGTTTTGCAAGTTCCTTCCTCTAAAAAAGCAGTCTAAAACACCTGGTATTCTTTAGTAGCCTCCCATCCAAGAACTAACCAGGGTTGAGCAGACACATGAAGTATAAAATAACATATTTGCAATATATTGTTATAATATTATACTCTGACTCCAACTCCATAGCACTGATATCTACTGAGACAGTGACTATGTGATTTTTTAAATTGTGTCAGATACGACTTGAGAACATACTGCAAGTCACTTCTAGTGTGAGAGAATTGGCCGTCTATAGAGACGTTGCCCAGGGGATGCCCAGATGTGTTACCATTCTGCTAGGAAGCCTCTCTCATGTCCTCGCAAGCTAGAGCAAACAGACAGGAGCTCACCCCATCTCATGGATTCAAGCCAGTAACCTTCAGGTCAGCAACCCAACCTTCAGGTAAGCAGTCCAGCCAGCACAAGAGTTTAATCCAGTGGTCCTCAACCTGTGGGTCCCCGGGTGTTTTGGCCTACAACTACCAAGAATCCCAGCCAGTTTACCAGCTGTTAGGATTTCTGGGAGTTGAAGGTAAAAACATCTGGGGTCCCACAGGTTGAGAACCACTGGTTTAACCCATTGCTCCACTGTGGCTCCTACTATGTGATTAACGCAAAGCTTAGTAATTAGAGCAGTAGCAATGTGACTAGCATAAAACATGATGATGGAATAATAAATGAAGTAGTAATCAGGACAATAATAAATTAAATATATTGCATGAGTAAAATAAATAGAAACCCAGATTATATCCATTTGCTCTAGCCTAACAGATTAAGGCATTTAACATTCCCAGCATGTTTACCAAGCCGATGGACGATCCAATATTCTAGCATAGACTGTTCTTTAGAAGTGAAGAAAAGTGTTTAACCTATTCAAGTTTCAAAAATATTCATAAATCAACAACAATGAAAAATAGGCAAAAGGCAGGGAAGAGTTTTCACTGGAAGTGTAACTATATTTCAGCCCCTAGGAGAAAAAGCTATAAGAATGGGGGAAAACAACAATAGGTAAAAATATTGAAAAAGTAGTATTGTTTATCTCTCTATCATGAGGGAGAGAAGGTTTCTAGCCTTTGGCAAAAACAGCTTCAGGCATCAAACATCCAAGCAAAGAGAGCTTCAGTACCCAGAAGCCCCTATGCTTTGTTTCAAGCAAAGATATATAAAATCTGTTTGCCCCTGGTAACACCCCAGGAAGTGATACCAGTCTTCCTGACTGGATATAATACAACTCTCATTAAAACTACCTCTATGTTGATTAATTCCTGTACCAAAACTTATTTGACCTCTTTGATGTATCTTGTTTAATTATGAAGTGTCCTTTTAACATTTACTGTCAAAACTCAAAAGTCATAAATCCTTGGTTCAAAGTTTATCCTGAATATCCAGCTATGTTATTATGACATACCCTCCAACCTTTTATAGAGGAGAAGTAGGAAACATATGGCCAAGCAACATCAAAGTGTGTAAAAATGACACACAATATTAATGAGGAAGAACACACAAGCTGGGAGAAGGTGCAGCATTTTACTTTTTGCCCTCTGTTGTCCTTAATTAAAGCAGACAATGATACTTTCATACACACACACACACACACACACACACACACACACACACACACACGCTTGAAACAAAGCATAGAGGCTGCTGGGTATTGAAGCTCTCTTTGCTTGGATGTTTAATGACACTTTCTATCTATATACAGTGTTCCCTCACTTATTGTTGGGGTTAGGTTCCAGGACCATCCGCAATAAGTGAAAATCCGCGAAGTAGGGACACTATATTTATTTTAATATTTGTACATTATTTTAGTAGTTATACACTATTTTAAGTCTTTATCAATCAATCTTTTCTTGATAGATCACCACCTTTTCCTTCAGTTGCCACTTGGGTTCCTTTTCTCTCTCTTTGGCTTCTCCTTCCTCCCTTCCTTAGGCTGTAAATTGTAATTTTTTATGATTTATAATAGTCTTTTAGTGTTTATTGAAAAACCGTGAACCACGAAGTAGGGAGGAAACACTGTATATTGAAAGTGTATCATTAAACAGAGTTTAACCACTTATCAGAGACTCACACCAACGATACCAAGTTTGCCTGAATTTAAAATTTAAAATAACAAGTTAAAATAGTTTAAAATAACCTTTTGATTCTGTTGCAATTAAAATGGTTGTATAAAATGAATAATAATAATAATAATAATAATAATAATAATAATAATAACAATAATAATACAATAAAGCTAAATTTATAAGACTTTTAATACAGAATATTTCGGAAATCATTTCTGGATTATGTTTATTTTACATTATTTCATAGCCAGAGAAGTAATCAAGAGATAAGCTCTTAGTTTCAAAGATAATTTATTATTGGTAGGAAGTTTTTCAAGACAGCATATAGTGCAGGTGCCTTTTATTCAAATATTTCATTAGTCCATCCTTAAAGGGTGGTTCATCCCTCTCTGGCCCTCTTCCAATCTTGTGTCCTATGTTTCATTCTTGAAGACAGATTTGGATCCCTATTTTCAGCTTAATGTCCACCATAGCCAAATTTTTCAGGCATTATTCCCTAGTTCCCAGCAGGAAAGGGACTAGTAATACAGTGTGTTCCCTCGCTTATCGCTGGGGTTAGGTTCCAGGACCATTTGCAATAAGTGAAAATCTGCGAAGTAGGGATGCTATATTTATTTTAATATTTATACATTATTTTAGTAGTTATACACTATTTTAAGTCTTTATCAACACATCGTGTGTTGATAAATCACCTCCTTCTCCTCCCGTTGCCACTTGGGCTCCTTTTCTCTCCCTTTGGCTTCTCCTTCCTCCCTTCCTTAGGCTGTAAATTGTAATTTTTTATGATTTATCATAGTCTTTTTGAGTTTATTGAAAAACCATGAAACAGCGAATCCGCGAAAAGTGAACCCCGAAGTAGTGAGGAAACACTGTATACTGATTCATATATTGGAGGATCAGCCTGACTGGAAGCAATAACTCCAATTCATAAACAATGACAATTCTAGTACTGGTGTGCAATGTTCCAGTTCAATCCTCTCAATAGCCAGATCAAAAACAATGTGAAAATAGACAGTTAAGCAAATATTTACCTGTATGGCAATGTCTTTCTTTCTTTCATTCATTCAGGAGCAAGAACTCTACCAGAAGGAAGGTTTAGGTGTCAATGAAGTTCACTATGTAGATAACCAAGACTGTATAGGTGAGCCTCTTAAAGAGCGGCATAATGCTTATATTCAAAATCAATTATTTTTGTTTGTTATAATTTGCATTGGAAGTGAATAGCAGTACCTCTGTTCTAGAAGCCATGAGTAGTGAAAGATCAGGGGACCCAATTTTTACACACAAACAGACACACAAATATACTGCACTATTCATGGTCCTGAGATAAACCATCGTTTGTTTTAATATCTCTGCCTCAGCCTGCCCCCAGATCTGATTTGTTTGTATCTAATAAACCAAATTTTAGAAGCACAGGTCAAAGGCGTTTTGGAAACCTCAGAAATTAATTGCCTTTTGTTAATTTGTACAGACCAAACTGAAATCATCATTAGGACCATTCCTTTGACTTCGGAGAGTATTGTACCGTGGAGATATTTTGAAATTGAAGGGATTTTCAACAAAAGTTTGAGACATGTTTGGGGGGGGGTTTGCAAATCTGTTGCTATATCAAGAACATAACTTGAATTTGAATGCTTTGATCCTGGTGGGGATTGATATGAAAATATGAAAGCAAAGTGGCTCCTCTTTTCCTAAAAGATTTTTTAAATCTGTTCATCTGAATGTTCAAGATATTGCCATAACTTACTAGCTTTAATTGCTTTTAGATTACATTGAGCAGTGCGGATAGTAAAACTACTCAAATTAATAGGATGGGATCTGCGAATTGGGTGTTTTTTGCAAGGAGGAAGGAGTCTAGTTTTCAAAGGTTACCCCCTTTACCCTAGTGCTCCAAAGCTATTCTGGGGGGTGGCTGAAGGATTTTGAGAGAAGCAAAGTCAGCTACCAGAGAGAGGAAAAATATAACTTCTTCTGACGATGGGGGCATCTAGTTCACAGGTTTTTTTTTCATACAAGTCTGGATTGAACTCATAACTATTAATCAAACCCTAAAACGTACTGGAGCAGCATACATTCTGGGGAAACCTAGGTATTAATTGCTGCCTGTTTTGTAGGTTGAATATAGTGAAAAGTAATATACTGAGGCGTGGAGGGATGTGTGTATTGTTTTGTGGTGTGTGCTGGGAAAGGCATGTGATTTCATTGTGCAATAGCACAATGACTAATAAAGCTATTCGAAAGCTGTTCAGTTTTGAAAAGAAAATCCCGTTTATCTGCCACCAGTTGGCTATCTCAGTAGTCCCTACATTATGACATTAGCAAGAACTTAACAGTTTTCTCCTGGTTCACAGAGGTGTATTTCTCAAACAATTTTTTTATCATTTTCCATTTTACAAAATGTTTCCAATATTTATTGAATTTAAAATGCATTTTAAATTTGCCTTTTCCTGTATTTGTTATATTATGATTGTAATACTTTTGAATTCATTTAGTAAAAAAAATATGGCTAAGAAAATTGAGTATACATTAGTTCTATGCAATAGGGAATGCTGTTTAACCAGGGGCATTTTCTGGTACATAACTTGATATGTACTAGTTAGTAGTACAGATAATATTTTGTGGAACTCTTTCAGAAATTGTGTTTTAGCACTGGTGCAAGTTTTGTATTTTTCTGTTGACTCCCTGACTTTTGTCTTACAAACAGATTTGATAGAAGGGAAATTAGTAGGCATTCTTGATATCTTGGATGAAGAAAATCGTCTTCCTCAGCCAAGCGATCAGCACTTTACATCAATGATCCACCAGAAACACAAAGACCACTTCAGACTTTCAGTAGGTTTATTTTTGGTATTGAAATTGGTTAGATTCCATCTTAAAAAGAATCAGATTTTTATTGTTAATATATGCATTTTGTGTGAAATTACATGCCCAGAAGTGGGCCTGACCATCAGGCAGAGTGATATGGTAACCTCAGGAAATCGGAGTTCGTAGATCAGTATGACTGTTCCTCTCTCGGGCATCTGGAGGATGTTATCCCATCAGCTTCTGCACATATTTTGAGGACAGGCTGGAACTCAGGACATGCCACAGTATTTTAGAATAATCTCTAGTGCTAATTTGCATGTTAAATATTGTATGTTAAACTGTAAGAGTCATAAGAAATGCTACCTTTTGATTACCTGCTTTATTTGCATCTCTAAATAGCCTGAATTTAAAGCTTTTTTCTAACTTTCAGATACCCAGAAAGTCTAAGTTGGCAGTTCACCGAAATATCCGAGATGATGAGGGTTTTATTGTCAGACATTTTGCTGGAGCAGTATGCTATGAAACGGTAAATGGGAAATTATTATCTTTGAACACATTCTGTATTTATTTTTAAATAGTAAATTGAAGCGGCGGGTAAATTGGAGCTGAGCAGATAAAGTATACTTAGGTGCACAGTGAAAGTCCAAGAAGACTATGTTTTTCTAAAACTAATTCTTGAACAACATTATAAGCTTTCATTTTAACATATTTTTCTTAAGCTTTTTACCTGAGCAACCTTCAAACGTTATAATAAAACAGCACTCAAATCGCAATCAAATATTAACAACAAAGGCAGTAGGCCCCCCCTCTGGAAATTAATTCAAATATTATGATATCAAGTATTCCAGCTGAAAGCAAGTAAAACAACACTAAAACATCACTGCCTTGTTAAACTAAAGACTTTTCTTATTCCTCCATGTTAAAAGGAAACTAGCATGGATTGTGACAAAGAAGGACAATGACAGAGAAAATATCTTATTGTCTTTGAATTCCAATCTCTGTTTGAGTTCTGGAAAGTATGAATTGAAAAGGGGTTTTTCTCTACTAACTTTGTTCTGGGGTGCAAGTAGTATTTTTGAGACAATTACATACAAAAAGAATCAAATATCATTTGGGTCTAGTTTATAAATTGAATGGTTCAATGAAATATCTTGGCTGGTTTGGTCTAGCCAATAAATACAAGATTTCCAATTATTAATGCATTAAAATAGTACAATATTTTTGTGCATCATGTTCTTTACATTGTAGTTTGATGGTGACCTTCTGGTTCATCCATGAGGACCATGTCTTTGAGGAGAATTTCCTGTTCACTGAATACTGAAATACTTGGCATTCCTGGGGTTTGGTTCCAAGCAGGGCTGTAGCCAAGGGGGAGGGGGGGTTCAGGGGTTCAACCCCCCCTCCCTGAAAATTTTCAGTTTTTTTTTAAAAAAAAAAACCTGATTTACTCGTGAATGTTAATGGGTTAAACAAATCCCCATGAGTGCCCACTGAAGTTTATCTGTCTTGAGTGTCTACTGAAGTTTATCGATGGAGCCTGACTTCTAAATTATTTTGCGTTATGGAACTATTCTTCATGATTTGCTTTAAAAAAGTTTCAACTCCCTTCCCCCATTTTTTTTCTCGTTATGGCCCTGGTTCAAGGGCCTGCCACAGATACCAAAATCAGTTGATATACTTCAGTTCTGACACCGTTTTCTGGATAAGCTTCAAAAGCCCATTAGGAAGGAACTTGGTTCCATTGGGATTTGGTTCCAGGACCGCTTGGATACCAGAATCCATAGATGCTCAAGTCTCATTATATACAATGGTGTAATAAAAAAGTGTCTCTTAACTAAAATGCTGAACAATTGTGGTGAGTGCTGGAAACAGCTTGAAGATCTTTTAAGTGTCAGGAGACCACAGCAGGTACACATCTTATTCTTCTGGATGCAAAACACATTGATGCAAGAGGGCCAGCTATAGTTTATTTAAACCCTAGCCTCATACTTATTTTCTTAAGTTGTTCATTATTAGCATTTCTTTTTCTATTTCTGGAAGAGTGGTATACTGGGGAACTAAATTTCAAACTTACGATCTTCCTCCTGTTCCATGAAAGAGAGCATTAAAAGTACATAGCTTTCAGGTGCAGTACAAGTATTAGGGATGTGTGAAACAGCATAAATCCATTCTGTTTTCATTCCATTTTTGTTTCCAGTTTTGGGTGCCCCCCCCATTCTTTTTTTGGGGAAATCCTGGAAGATTAGGAGGGGGCCATTCAGATTTCTGCTGTACATTTCAAATATTAATTTATATATATATATATATGTCAGTCGATTTTTTAGGTGCTACATACCTTGGGTAAATTAAATAAAATCAGTTCTAATGATTAAGATGGAGGTGTGGGTTAACCTATGTCTGAATTAAAACAAACCTCGTATGTTATCAGAGGTGGTTTCATACATTTATGTATTAGGTTTCTGTGTACTATAACTGTTTTCTTGAAAACCCGTGGTGAATTTGTTAACTGAGTCTTTTGAAAAGCATTGCATTGGACATGAAGAATGAGTGAATGAATGAATGAAGCTTTATTTATATCCCGCCCCATCTCCCAAAGGGACTCGGAGCGGCTTACAACAAGAAGCTTTCATTGGGTGTCGGTTCACATGTGCAAGTTAGTGCTTGTTCAAGTGATCAAACAGATGCATTTGAGTTCTCCCTTCTCCTTAATTGATGCTTTATTTTTCCCAGACCCAATTTGTGGAAAAAAACAATGACGCTTTGCATATGTCTCTTGAGTCCCTTATATGCGAATCTAAAGATAAATTTGTCCGGGAACTGTTTGAATCCAACACTAATAACAACAAGGACCATAAGCAAAAAGCAGGAAAGCTCAGCTTCATCAGCGTGGGGAACAAATTTAAGGTATGAGCATGGAGAACATACAAATTTTGCATGACTGCTTTTTTCCTTTTTTATATGGGATCTTAAGAGTAGAAATTAGTGGGTTGGGTTTCCTTTCATGCCTTCCTCTTGCCAGACTACCACACTTAAACATATTTACTGAAAGACCAGCTTTACTGATTACCGTGAAAGATATGTTGTTAACTTCAAGGCTCAAAATTGCAGCAGAAAAGAGTTGTGTGATTGGGTTGATGTAGCTTACATACTCTAAACTTGACCGTATTGAAGGGGAAGTGAATCTTCAGTGTCTGTACCATTCTGTGATGTTGAAGGAGCATCCTCCCTGCCATGCAGGATACTGTCCTGCTGAGATGTTTCTGCTTTTTATCTGTGTTCCTGTTCAGATCAGTTTGGGAGATTTCTACTGCCTCTTTGATCCTCTGGGTCATCATCCTTTGAGCCTCTTCTATTGCCTATGCACAATTCGAGCAGTATCTCTCTTCATCTTTTTTTTTTTACTAGTTATGTAATTGTTTTTGGCAGGACTTCTGGATGGATGTTTCTGTCACACATTTCCACTTGTGCACATTTCCACCACTGTCTTGTTATGCAGCCTTGCCTTGGGCTATGGCAGACACAATTGTCATCAGTCATGAATGTTTGCATATCGCACTGGAACTGACTAGTTGTTCACAAAATCATCTCTAAGGGTTAATAACTGAATGATAGAATCTGTTTAAATCAGAGATGTTGAAGTATTTATTTTTACCTCATCCAAATGGGAATGTTTTAAGTTCAAAAACTTTATTTTCTCTTTTACAATTAGAATTTTTTCTAAACCGAGGTCCTAAGTTGATGAACTATGGATGTTCCATTGCAACAGTGATATTAGTATCTGTGAATGTAGAGTATTATAGTTTTGTTCAGTTAATTCAGTAAAGGTATTAATAGTTTTTCTCAAAGCAAAACTTTCCTTGAGTTCTAGGTAGTCCGTTTCTCTTTTCTTCCTAACCAACTGCAGTATCTGATATTTTTCCTATTTTTCCCCTTTGTACTTAGCTGTAAATCTGACCTCTGTGCCTTCTTTTCTTCATATGTTAAGCCTTCTCTGTTTTCTGCTTCCTTTCCCCATTCATCAGTTTTTATTTTAGTTGGCTTTTACCAGCTCAGGATGGCTGGAGGGAGCTATAGGGAAGTTGAGAGGAAAAGCAGGCAAAGGCAAAACCAAGGGCTGCAGGTAAATGTATCACCTTCCTGGACTCATTATTTATCGAACTGCTGTAATGTTCAGTCAGTGTATCAGTTCTGCTTCGTGTAGCATTGAGAAAATATCTCTACTCCACAACAGGGCTTTTACAGGGCTGTACATTTTTTTTATCAATCCATGTATTAAGTAGCATGAATACATCTTTTCAGAAGATTAAGGGAAGGCCATAGTTCCATGGGAGAACACATTCCTTGCATGTCAAGTGGTCCCAGATTCAATAGCAGGCATCTTTAAGAAGGGTTGGGAACAGTTCCTATTTCAAAACATGGAGAGAGGGACAGAGAGTCCACATAGACGGTCATAAACTAGCTGAACCATTGTTCCATGGTCATTGAGGAATATTTGTGTGTAGAAGCTCAGGTCTGTCTAGTTGAAGCCTAGTCTAGACAGATAACTCTATATGACAAAATGATCTGTTGAATGTAGAAAATCAGGCTTTGCAGACAGACAACCAAATGCTTGAATGTTCTCTCATGGTGGTGATGGGGACTTCCCTCCTTTCATACACACACACACACACACACACACACAAAACATTCTCTACGTTTTCTCTATTAAGCATGCTAGCTACAGACTTTAACATTTAACATTGGGAGCAATAAGCAACCTTTGAGGAAAAGGGCCAATAAAACTTCCCATTTACAAAGTCTTAAACTGATAGCAGAATCATAAAATCTCAGTTTGTGATTCCTTTATTTTATCACTTTTAAACTTATTTATTATGCAATGCTTTTGACATAAAAAAATAAATAAATAAAATCTCAGTTCTTCTCAAGTGTTTGGCAGAATAAATAAACTTTAGGCTTCTGAAGCCCACCTAGTACAGGTCTTCTTTTTGCACCCAGACATTCTCCCAACTGCAGCTTTGTCACATAATGAACTTTCTGGTTCTGTTTATCCTAGGATTTAGCTTTCATGTGGCCATCTTTCTTGCTGGCACCCACATTGTTTATTAGTTCCTTAGTTAGATTGCATCTCACCTTCTCAATGCTTGGTTAAAAATAGTGACTAGGACAAAGACACCGAGCTTCATGGCTGAGTAGAAATATGAATTCAGGTTAACCTGGTTCTAACCCAGCACTTGAACCATTGCACCATTTTATGTTTCACTGCCAGTATCACATTAAGGCAGTTAATTCACATTGTTGCCAGAGTTGTTCAACTAAGAGCAGTAAGCACAGTTGTTGGCATCCTTGAGGCAGTTCAGACTCTGTGTGCATGTTTGCCTGTGCACCTCTGTTTAAGTAACTGCTGGTGTGTTTGAGAAAACTTGTACTGACTGATGCATGTGAATTGTAATGTGTCCTGCTGTGTACATAATTTGTAGTTCTCCTTATTGATGCAGATGCTTTTGCTTTTACAGACTCAGCTAAACCTGCTGCTGGAAAAGCTTCGTAGTACTGTAAGTACATACTACTGCCAGTTCGGAACCTTCTTTGGTCAATTGCAATTTCTCTGCATTTCAGCTTTAGATCTATTACAATTTTCGAAACCCACTGCAGGAACTATGTTCTAAAGACTGCAGTTTGTAGGAAGATGAATTGATCTTTGCGCTGGTTTCCACGATCCATCTTGAGTACATAGCTAGTTATGTCTACCTTTAGACTCAACACTTTAAGTAAGTAATAGAATAATCTCTTTGTGAATCGATTGCACTATTTTGACTGAGGAATGCATTGGATTCTCTCACACCATTTTTCAAAGGCCATGCCTGCTTTTTAAGATATGTTCATGTGTCTGGTCAAAGGTGCATACTATTTTTAATCATTATAATGATTTTAGTGTGTAAAATAGAAAAACCCACAAATAGCTCTCTGCATCTTCTCCCTAAATAACAAATAAACTCAGAATAAGGTGATACTGTTTTCTTGCAAGTAAAATACAAAGTTGTTTAGGAGGATGTTCTCAAAGCCTGGCACTGTAACTATAACATCTGATGGGTTAGCCCTGTGCACATAATATTACAAGTACAGCAAAAGACTAAGGCCATAGAGGAGATGTCTTAATAAGACTAATTACAATAGACCAGCTGAATATGTAATTATTTTTCTATGTCAACATTCTCTCACAACAGCCCAGACCTGCTGCCTGAGGTGCTTGCATCACCTTGCTTCATGGTAAAGCTGGCCCTAACTCTTAACCATAACTCCAGATCAGTGATTCTCAACCTGTAGGCCCCCAGGTATTTTGAACTACAATTCCCAGAAATCCTAGCCAGTTTACAGCTGTTTGGATTTCGGATAGTTGAAGGCCAAAACATCTGGGGACACACAGGTTGAGAACCACTGTCTTAGGGCCTTATCTGCATAAGCCACAAACCCCAAAAACATCTGTTGACACACAGGTTGAGAATCACTGCTCCAGATTCTCCTGCTTTTAATTGAGGGATTTTCTACATTGAAAACATTTGTCAGCTCAGTTTGTTTTTGTGAGTAATGTTTGTGGAGAGGTGGACAAATCCTTCATCACATGATGGCCTCAAGAAAATCTAAATTTACATCCCTACCTTGGCCTGACCTATGTGCTGCAAAAGGAAGCCACGTGTTTCTGCCAGCATTTGTAATGCTTTTTATTAATCAGTCTTTGCTTTTTTATGAATGCACCCATTAGAAAATGCATAAGGATGTGGGTGAACGACAACTCTCAATATCGTAGGTCAATTCCCAGTATTCAAGGTTGGCCGTGTTGGGTCTGTGTGCCAAGTTTGGTCTAGATCCATTGTCAGTTGGGTTCACAGTGTTTTTTGATGGCAGGTGCCTCAGAAAAACCAAACTGTATTATCTGATCATAATGGTGCTACTCCTTTTGTATCAGGAGTGCCTCAGAAAAACCAAACTTGGAAGCTCCACAGAGGGGTTTACCTCAGGAATCACTACACCCGTGATATTTCTGTCATTGCCTAATGTTTCCCAAGATGGGGGGAAAGCCAGCTTTCTTCCTTCTGCTCCAGTACCCTTTTTCTTTTGGAAACAGAGTAGTGGCATTAAAAGTAGAATAGCTGTGCCTTAGTTCTCCCGATTCTCTGCTGGGCTTGAAATAATACATAGTTCAAGAATGACCTACTGCCTTTTCAGCCACTGACCCAAAGTGGGTTGATTCAAGCAGCCACTTCAAGTGACTCTGAAACAGCACAGACATTTCTGTTGAATGCTTCTCTAATAGCGATGAACAAATGCAGTGAAATAACAGCCTTCGGTTTTAAGCATTTCTCTGCCTCTTTTTTCCTAGATGTAGTGTGCACTTCAAAATCACATGGAAACTTAGCAAGGGGAAAGCTTATATTCTAGAGTAGGATAAATGTTCTTCATAAGTTTGGATTGCATTTTGACAGCGTTGTTCAGTTACTGCAACTTGGTTTGCCTTTTTTTATTTAGTCCTTAAGGATTCTTGGAATAAGTGTGTACAAGTTTCTGACTCATAAATTCTACATCATTATAATCCTGCTGTTAATTTCAAATCCATGAATGTCAGAGAGCAGATTGGCAGAAATTGCCTGTTAATCTATTATGCTAGCTCCCTTGTTGGTGACCTAATTATAGGCACCCAACGTTATGTCATACTGGATTCCATTGAGACATTGAAAATGATACAAAGAAAGGGCTTCTGGAAATCTAGGACCTGAATTGTTTATATATACTTCGAAAGACTCTAGTAACAAGTGTGTTTTGAGAGCCTTGTCCATAATAAGCCAATTTTATGTCAATTTGAGAGCCCTTCAGAAAGACCTTTCACCAGACATTTTGATTCATGTTTTATTCAAAGCACCCTTGATAAATGAACATGTTTTGGCTGTTTTAGATGCAGCTTCATGGCATCTGAAATTTTGCAGTTCATCAGAAACTGCCCCTTTTGATAGCAGGTGTCAAGATTGCAGGGCTTCAGCTAAAAAAGAGACAATTTCCTCCTTTGGTGGGCAGTTAATGAATGTAATAGACAGCTTGAATAGCCAAGATCAATTGCCAGGACACTGAGACTAGAGAGGAAGAGAGAAGAACCTGAATCTGCAGAATTGATGATTTTCAAACGATGCACAGATATTTTTTATTATGATTTCAGCCTGCTGGTTTTTTTCCAATAGGGGTCTAGCTTTATTCGTTGTATCAAGCCTAATTTAAAGATGACAAGTCACCATTTTGAAGGTGCCCAGATCCTGTCGCAGCTGCAGTGTTCAGGTAATTTGGTCTGTCTTACTCCCGAGTTCCAGTTGCACTATTGTCAGGGTCATGAAAGCATCTGTGCAGAGTTGAAGGAACAGTGCTTTTGAGCAGCATTTCTTGATTAGAGAAATAGGATTATTTTAAGACATTTTTTCCAGTCCTCTGTCAATGCGGAGATTACTGTGCATAACAATAAGCAGCAGACAGCGCTGAATCTTTATTCACAGAATTTTAAATGGTAGAAGCCACTTAAATCAATTTTGGAGTAAAATAAGAAAAGAGATTGAAGAATGCTTGGCATTCCCTGTGCTTTAGAAATTGGTGTCGGCAGTGAAAAGGAAATTTAAATGCGGCTTCTGAATATAAATGCATTATCTAATTAAAAAAGATGATCACCCAATCACTACTGGAGGTCCTTTAAAATCGTCTTATATTGTCCTGGTCACATAATACAGATATCTGTTTTAATTATTGCACAGCAGCTACTGTATTGTCTGTCTTCCTTGTAGTTGCATCATTATGCCATCGCTTTGTGAAAAGCATTGGGCAGACTGATGTCCTGAAAGCTTTTTAGATAAGCATCTTGATTCCATCTAAAAGACACAAAATGCATCTATATTGCATATTGTGGATTGGGTGATCATGGAAGGCTAGGGTTCCATGCACAACCCCCCTCTGGTTTAATAGATCATCTGAACTGGATAATGCTAAGTGCCTGTAAAGTCTTTTGTAATATGCTGGTATTTCATAGGTACAACTTAATATCCCTTATTTGTAGGGAGAACCAAACAAAGTATAGAGAGGTGGGAATATTGCAAGTCTTGCTTGACTCATTCTGGCTCCTCCGTAGCTTCTTTAAAAAGAAGGTGATAATGATTTATCTCATGTCTCTTCCCTGCCTCCTAAGAATTCACTGGAAGATCACACATCATAAATGCAAGTCTTGCTATCACTAGTCGGAATTTTCTGTGGATGGGTTTGGGTTCCATGGAGCTTCTCTCAGTTGGCAAGACCTATCCTCCTGGCCATCCAACCCCTCCTTTACTTGTATATTGCTTTTGATATTGAGCTAGAATTCTAGCTCGATATCACTTTGTCTATCTATGAGTCAGTCTTCTCATTTCCTTTATTTCCTTTCTAGAAGTACGTATGTACCATTTTTAAAAGATTGCCATGTAGAGAACAGATCGAGATTCAGATGGTTATCATAAAATTTGGATCACAGGACCAATTTGGCACCAGATATGCTAATCTCGCCTGAAATAAGCCCTATTTCCTATTTTTATTAGCTGCCACCTTGGCTCGTCTCTTAATTTCCTGTTAATTTTAGCATATTGGTGGGCCCTGAGGCTTTCAGCATCTGGTTCATCTTGGCAAATGTCTCTAATGCTTGTCATGTCAAGTTACATTTAGAGCTTAATTTAGCAACACTTAACAGTTTTGCTTTAATTAGCGTTCTATTGACACCATTTTTGGCTGATAATCTGAAAGCTGATTGCTCTTGGCAGTATTGAGAAAGAGATGGGAGAAGTAATGAAGCTCCTTATTTCTGTGTAATTCATGAGTCATGTGTTTTTTTGTTTTACAGACCTCTGTTTTTATTATCTGCATGAGAAACAAACTCATGTTAAAAAGGATAGAGTAAAATTTAAAGTTTAAAAAACCTTTTAAATTTGCAGAGTGTGTATCAGGAAAGGAGGGAAAGGGAGAGGGAGAAATAAAAATAGTGTGAATAAATACAGCAATATGTGCTATAGCTTTTGTGCCCCCCCCCCACCTTGAAAAATCTGTTCATTGGGTGGGAAAATGCACAATTTACATTATTTGTGATTTCTCATACAAATTAAAATTACAAGCACTAGAATATAGTGAATAAGATGTCAAATAAGAACCTTCACTTAATTTTGTAAAAGGAAAATATTATATTATTCAATGCACACATGTACAAACATGTGTGCACTCTTATTTTTAAAAGTTAGTGTAAAGGGAAGTGTAAACAAAAACTATATCATTTCCATAAAGTGGGCAAATTATTTGGTTATTTTGTAGCAGGTCAACTTTCTACCTTTTCCAAGCACCCCAGGGATAATATGATGATACTTTAGGCCAAGATCTGGCTTGCAGAGTAGAAAACCCTGTCAGTGTTGTAATGTAGGATGATAGCTATATGCTGTTGTGCATGAATCAGTCCTCATTTGAAAGACACTAATTGTGGTTGCAAAATAAAGTCTCGGGTACCTCATTGTGCAAATATGTCAGCACACTCATCCTATCATACATTTGTAAATGGTTTATTTTATGAGATCCTGGTCTTCATCTTTATCTACAACTTACTTTCTTGGTTTTATGTATTTTGGTTCAAACTAGCATTATGTTTTTTTGATACTCATCCCAAACTACCAAGAGAATAGCAACTGTGTCCTTTAATTTCCTTTTTAAAAAAAATCAGTACTTAAATTTTATTTGAACAGATCTGAAACTCTACTTTAAGATTATTTTATTGAAATACATGTAATTAACTTTATTAAAGGATATTGCAGACCACTTCTAAAGCAGACAGTTGACATTTCCTTTTTGACATATATCTGTACATCTGTCACTCTAGGCATGGTGTCTGTTTTGGACCTGATGCAAGGTGGCTTCCCATCACGGGCCTCATTTCATGAGCTGTATAATATGTACAAAAAATACATGCCTCCAAAGCTGACCCGTTTGGATCCAAGGCTCTTCTGCAAGGTATTAATGTCTAAAGTGCTAAGTACAGTCAGCTCTACACATTCACTGCGGTTATGGGCAGAGGATCCCCATGAAAGTGAAAATGAATTAATTTTAAAATGTCTCTTTTTTACCTAAGAGAATACCTTTCTAGAAACATGACTCTGAGGTCAACCTCCATAGAATTATGGTAGAGGACCTCGAGACTCCAGCAGAGACTGTTTTGATCAAATGGGAGAATAATCAAACCACAAAAGCCAAACCCACAAATGTGGAGGGCCATTTGTGTATTGCTTTTGTGTGTTGCGTAAATATCCAGTAATGAAGTAAAGAGTAACATAAATCATTATTGTTACATCACTGGCATTTAATGATTGAAATAAAATTATAAAATCATTCTTGTTTAATGAATTGGGACTAAGGGGTTACGGTTAAATAAAAATTTTCAAAGCGCTGGTTGATAACCTTTCATCTTCCAGTGGATTTGTTTTATGTATTCATGTGTTTTCCTGTTTTGATAGGCACTCTTCAAAGCTCTTGGGTTGAATGAAAATGACTATAAATTTGGATTAACCAAAGTGTTCTTTAGACCTGGCAAGGTAAGCATTACTATTATCCAGGAAATTGATTTGAAATGTTTAATATTTTCTCTCCATCATTTTTGCAAAGTAATTGATATGTAAGATATCTGGTTTACTCTATTATTGGTTTATTTTTGTCCATTTCCATGTGCATCAGCAGTGCTCAATGAATCATTCAGCCATGCATAGAAATGCACCATTAAAGCAGAGTCACAGAAACAAATGAATATGCTAGAAAAGGAACTTAGTACTCTCTGGCTTTTCAGCATGAGAAAGAGGAACGAAGTAAATGCTGCATGTATGGCTATTTAGTGTGCACTTCTATAGGCATATTTCAGAAGAAGGAACTGGTAAAATCATCTCTAAGTACTGCATGCCTTTTCTAAGACAGTTATTTTTTTCCCAAATTACAGAAAGGCTTTCTCCTTGGTAAGGTTACCTGGCCTTCTCTCTAACCTATTAACTGACAGAGTCAGTATAACGCCACTGAACAGGAGATAGTGCCCATGTGATCATCATGATACTGAAACCATGTCCCACATACTTTTCCACTGAAATATCTTTGGAAGTTCCCCAGTGTCTTTTGTGGTTACCTTGCTTTTGGATTCTGACAGATTGCTTAACTTCAAGTGGAAAAACTTTTAAACCTGGCTATTTCAATCAGACTATCTTTGTATATATGAAATATTCATTCCTTTAATACTGTATTTTTATAATTAACAATGATAATTTATACTGCTTATTTGAATACTTGGCTTTGTATTAAAATGTATCGAACATTCCAGTGGTCTCTTGACTGCAGTAAAGTAGTGTGTGTGTGTGTGTGTGTGTGTGTATGGGCTGCCATTCCTGTTGTCAGGGTGATAACCTTCTGTTTATAGCATAGCACTTCATTCTTCAACATTCTATGAGAATTGGCTTCTAAATACCTTTCCTTTGTGTTGGTTTTTATTTTCAGTTTGCAGAGTTTGATCAAATTATGAAGTCTGATCCAGACCACCTTGCAGAGTTGGTAAAACGAGTCAACCATTGGCTTATTTGCAGTCGCTGGAAGAAGGTTCAGTGGTGCTCTCTGTCAGTCATTAAATGTATGTATTCAACATCTTTGTATGAATTCAACATCTTAGCCAAATGTTGAAAGTTGACTGAAGTGCTAACACAGAGTGGGACAACATGTAGTACTCATGCCATCTTCATTGGCTGTATTGTGTAGGGCTGGTGGTAACTGGAGAAATTCTAGACTTGATGGAATTTGTCAGAGCTGTATTACCACCTCTATATGATCACTAGGCCCAGAATTTGACAGGTGTCACAGAGACATTTAGAAGCAGCCATAGGTGCTCTCCATTCTATATGTGGATGCTAGATTGGCTCTAACCCTGGAGCATTAGATAACTAGGGACCTCATCATATTCCCCCCCCCCCCCATTTTGTTCCTTTTTGCCAGCAATCACTGGCAAAACGGAATGCGTGCAGGGTGCCTTGTGGAAACCCACACACCCTCCCTCTTTCAACCATCACATGGGAGCATTGGGGCAAGACGCGTTGGCCCCCTGTCCCTTTCTTCATCAGACAGGTGAGACTGTGGCAACACGTGTGGCTGCATTGCAGTGTTGCTGTTTTCCCCATCAGACAGGCCCAAAACCACGTGTAGCTCAGTTGGACCTACCCAAAACTCAATTTATCTACTGTGGTTGGCAAGGAAGCATTTTGCAGCACTTCTTCACTACTTCAGTCGTCAATAGAGTGGGGCCATGGTCTGCTTCATATGATGCTGCTTGGCAGGTTCCGTGGCCAAAGAGTAGTAAGGGGCAAAAAATCCCTTGTGTGATGAGGTGGTACAATGGAATGCCTACTTCTTTTAATGGAATGATAGGAAGGGACAAGGAAGGAGGGAAGCTACTGTAATTTCACTCTAATGTACTCCCTGCCAATTTCATTGTGTAAGAACAGAACACCCATAAGTATAATATGCATTCTAAAAGATTGTGGTGACAGGTAAATTAAGCAGCCCTTTGTCATTTACCTGAATTAGTTCTTTTCCCCTTCCATTTCCAAAACATTGTTTTCACATAGATGTGTGAGACTGTCCACTTCTGAAGGTGCCTCCATCTCTTGTATTTTACAGTGAAGAACAAAATAAAATACAGAGCCAGTGCCTGCATCAAAATACAAAAGACTATCCGTATGTGGCTGTGTAAGAAAAAACATAAACCACGGTAAGAAGAAACAAAGTCGTGTCAGGGATTGTATTCTCATTTTGAATATCTTCATTAATAAACCCAGTTACCTGCATGGTATTATGTTGGTCTAAGGCAGTGGTTCTCAACATGTGGGTCCCCAAGTGTTTTAGCTTACAACTCCTAGAAATACCAGCCAGCTTACCAGTTGTTAGGATTTCTGGGAGTTGAAGGCCAAATCATCTGGGGACCCACAGGTTGAGAACCACTACTCTAACACCTGAAAAGTCAGAGAAATGGGCTGGAAGACATGGTTCCTCTGCAACTTTTGCTTTCTGTACCTAATTTAAACCAGGAGTATGGAATGTGTTGCTGTGTTGCAATGGGCATTCTCATGCCCGTTATGCTCTGTCTCCTTTATCTTATTTTTTTCCTGATGGTTCCTTGGACTGAACTGGGTAGTTTCTTTGAGACGATTTAGTGTGTTACTCGGCTAAATGTTGTATCTTAAAAGAGTTATTATATCCATAGAATTACGTATCTACAAAATCTGTAATTGTCTGAAACAGGAACAGAAGATGCTGTTATTTTTTTCTGATGACACTTTTTGTTATATTGAGCAGATTTTTAGGGTCTTGAGGCAACTTCCAAAGATGCTTGGCTGAGTTTTTTGAAAAATGTCTTTCCCATCATAGCATTCTTTTGTTTTTGTTTTTGCTGTTACCATGTTACACTTCATGTTTTGTCTGCATCAGACAAATCAATTGGGTTTGCCTAAAGATAAATGAGCAGCATAGTACAGAATTTCAGTTTCTATTTGCTCTCTGCTTCATAAATACCGGAAACACTCTGAAACTTAAAGAGGTTTTCCATTCACAGCATCGATGGTCTAATCAAGGTTCGCACACTGAAGAAGAGGCTTGACAAATTCAATGAAGTAGTGAGTGCTCTGAAAGAAGGGAAACCAGAAATGAGCAAGCAGGTCAAAGACCTTGAAACATCTATTGATGCTCTAATGGTTAAGATAAAGGTAAGACAATATTTAACGCTTTGGCAGATCAGTTTTTTTTCCTGTAAATCAGAGGTAGGCCAAGTTTAGCTTGTAGGAGGCAAGAAATCCCAAGGGCCATTTTTATAGGTCTTAGACTCCCACTGGGTCAAAAATTAAATCCCAGGATACCACAATGTACTCTAGGGATGTGGAGAGAATTACACTATGTTTGGAGTCACCCTAGGGCATAGAGGATCAAAAGCATTTCTTTTTTACCTCCATATGCCAAAAAATATCCTATAGGGAGCATGGGGTGCTTTCTACTGTGTTTCAACTTTAAAAGATAAATCTTGTAACAGCTTTAAAACTAATCAAGAAGGAAAAAAATAAATCATAAGCTTTTGTAGACTCTTCTGGTCTTACCAAAGTTCACTGGAGTCCTCAAAACCTTACACAGTACTAGATTTTCTCAGTCTCAAAGGCAGTACATTATTCCTTTACTGTTGTTCCTCCTGCAAGAAGCTTCACATGTCACTGTTTTGAATAAATTGTTCACAACATACTACAAAGCATATCTCCTTTGAAAACACTAAAAATATTGAGACACTCATTCCTCCAATTCATAAAGTAATGTCTAATATGTGAGAGATTCAACTCTGGTTGATTTTATTGTGAAATGTGCAAATTCACTGCAATAATTTCATTCTGTAATTTGAATACAGTAGAGTCTCACTTATCCAAGCTTCACTTATCCAATGTTCTGTATTATCCAACGCAGTCTGCCTTTTAGTAGTCATTGTTTTTGTAGTAAATGTTGCAATGTTTTGGTGCTAAATTCGTAAATACAGTAATTACTACATAACATTACTTTGTATTGAATTGCTTTCTCTTTCAATTTCTTGTAAAACATGATGTTTTTGTGCTTAATTTGTAAAATCATAATGTAATTTTATGTTTAATTGGCTTTTTTCTTAATCCCTCCTTATTATCCAAGATTTTCGCTTATCCAATGTTCTGCCAGCCCGTTTGTGTTGGATAAGTGAGACTCTACTGTATATGGCAAAAGGAAGAGTGATAGGTCCAGTCTGCTGGGTGGCATGAGATATTTATGTATATTTTGCCTGCATCTTTTTGTGGGTTGTTATGCACACAACACACCAGAGCAGGAGCAACTCCTTCTAAACTAATAGAAATATTCCCTGGATCAGGGGGCTATGAGAGCCTGCCAATGAAGCTGTGGGAAACAGTACTCCTGGCTATTTTCCCTCTCCAAACCAAGAATTGAGGGATTTTTTTTTTTGCAGTGAATGAAATTAGAAGATACATTGGAAAAAAAATATGATTTTAGATCGAAAAATGGATAGATGGATGAATGGATGGGTAGATAGATAGACAGATAGAAAGATAGAGTTGGTGGGTTAATTAGTAATATGCTAATAAATTCACATAACTGCAAAAAAGGAAGACTTAGATAACTATTAGCACAGAATAGAACTAAGTTTCCTAAGACCCCTGATTATTTTCCACCATCTCTTCCCAGTGCCATAACTCCTTTCTCCCTCTTTCCTGCATTCTCCTCAACCACTATGGCAGGCAGCTTCACTCAGGCTTTTTCCATTCCTCCTAACTCACCTTTTCTACATAGGCAAGTTTCACTTCATGATGCTTCAGTATTTCGACTGAATAAGCTAGTAACCAGAGTTCACTTAAGCCTGAATACACTAAAGGCAGCAGTTCCCATCTGCTTTTAGAAGCTAAGTAAGGACCGCCCTCATTGGAGCTTTGATGTGACATTATGAACAAATATCAGGTGCTGCATTTCAGAGGAACTAGCAAAACCACCTCAGAGCCTCAGAAAGCCCTTTGAAATTTGTGAGGTCTCCATAAGTCAACAGGCACTCTTAAGGCACCTATACATATATGTTTTTATGCCATTGCATCTCCACCTGAAGCAGTATTCAGTTGAATGCTACTCCTGGATCCAAATTTGGTTATTATAATTTAATATCTTGTAGTCACTTATATGGCACCATTGTCACACTCCTTTTTACAGCAAATTAAAGCCATGTATACAATGAATACAGGTTTTTCCTCTTTAACCTTGTTCCCCCTCATTTTTAGATTGTGAGATGCTGAGGCACTCCTGTTTTTTCTAACTGCACGTGGTACACATTTTCATGGTTTATTTTGCAGGCCACTGTAATGCCTAGACAACAGATACAGAAGGAGTATGATGCTCTAGTTAAAAGTTCAGAACAGCTTCTGAGTTCCTTACAGAAGAAGAAGCAACAAGAAGAGGAGGCTGAAAGGCTGCGGCGTATCCAGGAAGAGATGGAAAAAGAAAGAAAGAGGCGTGAGGAAGAGGAGCAACGTCAGAAGAAGGAAGAGGAAGAAAGACGATTGTGAGTAAACTCAAGGGCATCCACTCTAGGTCTGAGGCTATGCAGGAAAGCATGGGGGGGCTATTGAAAATTATGTGCCAGAATCCTAGAGAGCTCCACTTTTAAAACCGAGATTGTAAAGATATTTCACTTTTGGACACACCCCGTATTTCTGGCTCAAATGGTTTTCTCATACATCTTATTTCCAGCTTGTAGTAAATACAGACAGATCCTAGTTTCTCAGCACCCAAATAGCACATCATTCTGCTGGAGAAAAGATCATTCTTGGTCCAGATAATCTGAGTGTCTTCATTGTTTCATTATCATAAACTTGGGTGTGTGAGTTGGCTATGTATCCATTCACCAAAAGTAGATATCAGGTGTGGGAGAACTAGCTTTGTAGAAATACAGTTCAAATACATAAATAACCTATTCAAAACAATCTAATTAGAAGAGAGGGGAAAGCCCAAAGGGGTGAGAGACAGCATAACTGTTCTGTTGGAACTCTGAACAAACATACAATCGAACCTCCATATACACAGTGTCTGCACTCACAGATTCAACTAACCACAGCTTAAAATATTAGGAAAAAGAAATTATTGCAATAAAATTTTGATTCCCCCCCCCCTTATGCACTGAGCACCATACTGATGTTTAAACATACCCTGCTGTAGCCGCCGGCCATTTCACAGGTCCTCAGGGTCTCTCCAGTGCTTGTTTTGAGTTGCTTGCCCTTTATTTAGGGGCCATCATTTTACTACACCATTGTTTATAATGAGATTTAAATATCTATGGATTTTTGTATCCACACAGGCTGTGTGTGTGTATCCTGGAACCAAACCCCAGTGGATAATGAGGGCCCACTGGACACCACACTGTAACATTTAATTGCTACTTGATATCTTAGATAGCTCTGTCCTCCCCAATACAGACGGGGTAACAAGAGTATCCGTAAGCCTCAGCAAGCATATCCCATAGTTAATAGTAATTAGAATCATTTGGTAAGCAGCAAGTGAGTGGAAGGCATATTACAGTTCAATCTTTCCTTCTATAACTGTTAATTTTATTTTTCTAGGAAATATGAGATTGAAGCAAAGAGAAAACAGGAAGAAGAAGAGAGGAAAAAAAGGGAAGAAGAAGAAAAACGAATTCAGGTGTGTGTCATAGTAACTATAGTTGTGATGTATTCTATATTTTGCAGCATTATCCCAAAGCTTCCATTGTGCACTGGCAAATATCTTGAGTTGAAACCTATAGAAATGTGTGGACTCATAGAATTGGAAGATTGCAAATCCACTGTCTTTCAGGAATACACAGCTAAAGCACTTCTAAGAATGGGCACCCAGTCTGTGTTCAGAGTCCTCCAACGAGTGTTCACCACCCTCTGAGGGACCCTGTTCCACTGTTGAACAGTTCTTACATTCCTCCTAATGTTTAGTTAAAAATTTCCTCCTCTCTCTCTCTTGTAATTTGAATCCATTAGTCTGTTCTAATCTCTGGAAACAGTGTAAAACAAGCTTGCTCCATCTTCCGCATGAAGATATTTTAAAATGGCAATTACTTTTTAAAAGGGGGATGAAGATCATGCAACCCGTTAGAAGTTGTTGAACTGCAGTTCTGAGTAACATTACTATTGTCTTGTTGAGGCTTTCATGGCCAGAATCACTGAGGGTGGTTTCAGACAGCCCCTTTAATGCAGGTCTTCCCACATCAAAAAAGCGGCTGTCCAGACAATGTTCCTGGAAGCCACGAATTAATTTATAACAAACCAGGAAAACCCGGTTTGTGCCAAATTAATTTGGTAGTGGGTTTATTCTGTGCCATCCAGGAAGGCGTGGGATTATCCCACTACTTCGGCTGTCTGGACTGCAGTTAAAATAATGCCAGCATCTGTCTTGTGATTTTTCAAGCTAAATTAGCCTAGGAAATCACAAGGACATCAACCCCCCCCCCCCTCCTCAAACCCCCTTAAAAAGCATCAAAAAAGTAAACTAACTTACCTGGCCGACATTTCCCTTCTGCCAGCTCTCTCCTGGTGCTTAGGAGTGATGTGCCAGGAGAAGGGAGGGGGAAGAAAATTGCTCCTGCCCCCCCCCCTCCCGCGGTGTCTGGGTGTTCTCCCAGAAGGTACCGGGAGAACATCTGGACACCCAGCCACAAAAGCATGGGTTTCTAAGGCTGGTGTGCAGACTACAGTCCGCCCTGACCCAGATTTTTTAAATCCGGGTCAAAGCGGATTTTTCCACTGTGTGGAAGCGCCCTGGGTTGCTGTGATTTTTCTGGGCTGTATGGCCATGTTTCAGAAGCATTCTCTCCTGACATTTCACTCACATCTACAGTATGGCAGGCAACCTCATAGGTTGTGATGTTTTTAAAACTATTTTTTACTTGAGATTGCCACATTGAATGACAATTCAGTGGCTGGTCAAGAGATGGGAGGACTACTTCTTCTTAGCAGCAGCAGCAGAAAAATGTCTAGCTTTGAAGAAATAATCACATGCAATTTGAGTTCGTCATTTGCCAAGCTCTCCAGAGCACCATGGCAGATCTTCATGGATCATGATATTCGACTGCATCTGGCTATGGGGACATTCCCCCTAGTGATCTCCAGCTGCTGCTGAATGGCTTTGAAGTTGTGGTGTGTGCTACCACAGCAAAATGCTGAGCCCTGAAAGGGCTCTACCTGCAGAATTTTCTATGCTGTGCTCAGTGGTGGCGAATCTTTTCCATAACCTGAAGGAGAGGTGAGATAGAGATAAGAGCTTCTAAAGGGGACAGGTAAAACATTGCAAATTCTTCAAAGATACTTTCAAATGTTCATTTTAAATAGACAACTGTAGTGCATTTAGGAGAGCATCTATTTCATACCGTAATAAACGTTAACTTTTACATTTGCTGATCTGCTTTCAACCCAATATGAATGTTAAGGGAATTCAAAGAAGAGCGAGAAAGAAGTTGTGGTGCCTGAAAAAGAAAAGTACTTGTTAGGAGAAAGGTGTCAGGCTTGAGGGCTGAGGTTTAATGAGAGAGCTTTTGCTATTCACAGATATGACAGAATAATGAAGCTATGATCTAGATGTCAGGCTTGTTAAAGGATTCTTTACGAAGTAACATTCATTTGTGAAGTTTTCAGTTATTGTCTAATTGAAACCTAGTGACATAATATATTGCCTGATAGCTAGGTTTTGCTTTTTTGTGAAGATATCATTGACATCTTCTTTGTTTTGTAATGTGGCGTTTTTATTAACTTTCTAAACTACTGCTGTTTTGATTTACAAGTAAAAGATTATTGTTAGAGTTCTTTACCCATGAATTCCCCGATATCCATGCCTGCAAATTTTAATATAACTATAGCTAAAGAATGCATAACATACACATTTCAGAGATTTTGCAAAATATATGTGTCTGGGTCCCAAAAGATTACTGAGACTATCCATCTAATTGTAGTACTTTCAACACTAATGTAAAAAGGAATTTGATCTTATTAAATGTAGTTTTAAATGTAGTTTTGCTTTTATGTATTTGAAAAGTGATTCAACATTCTACCTAGTTCTATTTAAAAAAATATTTTCCAGTCAAAGAGATCTGTGCTGCTAAAGCCTGTTTATAATCTTTATACACAAAAATCTTGGTGAATTGTGTGACATATAAAGTTAATAGCATAATTAACTTTGAGTTGTGTTCAGATGAATTTGCAAAATGGCATACTTACCATAAATTACCCAGTCTGAGTGTTAATAGGCAAAGATTAATAACAGTCTTTATGTATTTTGAGGCTAAGACATCCAATACAGTGAACTGAGAATATAATCAACAACAGTCTATCCTGCTCATCACATAATTTGTCCCATTTCCTGATGATGACGATTTTTTGCACTGGAAGGGATAATTCAGTTTATAAGTACAGGATTTCCTGGCTATGATAGACATACAGCTGTCCACATCAGAAGTCATCAACTGTGTTGGCCTCCAGAGCTATTTATCCTTAAAATATTCATCTAATAAGATTCATGGACATGTCTTTGTCAACACATGTGTTGATTTTTAAGGGCACCTTTTGGGGCCCTTACTGATGCATCAGAGCAGTGGAAATGCCAACTTTCCCTCAAGCTCCTGAGAACTGCAACACAATCCACAGGAATCTTCTTTCCAAGTAAAACATTTATGAGTACTGACTAGGAGGAGCAGTTTCCTTGGGAATTGAGAGAGGGTAGCCTCCAAAAAGGGCTCCCAGCAGCAAGGCTAGAAGGCCAGATTGAGGAATGTGATTGGCCTCCACCTACACTCTTGCTTTCCTGACAGGACTTCTCTTGCAGGGGAGGGTCGAGACCTCGATCTGGGCATCGAGCCTGAGAGCCAGGAAAAAAAATGAGGGGGCTTGAGGTGGCCTTGGCTCCAGCCTAGACATTGCTAAACCGCCCCCGCTCCCCTTGCCTTTCCTCTCTCCTCCTTTCCCTCTTGTTGGTGGTGCCACGTACTGCTTAGACACGTCAGAACCACCTCTCCTTCCTGCTGGCGCTGCCTCGCATAATGGCACCGAATAAAACCTTCTCCACCTCGAAGGATTGGGAGGCATAGCGAGAGTTTCCCAGGACAGGCACCATATAAAGACCCAGGGGGGGGAGGTGATTGGGCCATGACACTGGCCCTCTGCCTATGTTACCCAAGAGGGCCTTGGCGCCGTCAACAACAGCCTCCTCTACCACTGAGGGCTGTGAAACAGAGTGTCACATCCCAGACTTGAAGCTACCTATGATCAGAGCATCACACAGGAGTCCACAGTAAAGGCTAACAGTTTATTGCAAAAACCACCAAAATATACAACAAAAAGCAGGATAAAAGAAGATGTAAAATCCAAAAAGGAAAACTTGAATCTCAAAACCAGGACAAGAACTAGAGATCCGAGTCTTGACTGTAAAAGACACATTACCTGAACCGTGAGCCAGGAGCCCATAGTTCCTTTTTTTTTTGTCGGGAGCGACTGGAGAAACTGCAAGTTGCTTCTTGTGTGAGAGAACTGACTGTTTGCAAGGATGTTGCCCAGGAGACACCCGGGTGTTTTTGATGTTTTTACCATCCTTATGTGAGGCTTCTCTCATGTCTCCACATGGAGCTGGAGTTGATAGAAGGAGCTCATCCGCGCTCTCCCCAGGTTGGATTTGAACTGGCAACTGTCAGGTCAGCAACCCAACCTTCAAGTCATCAGTCCTGCCGGCACAAGAGTTTAATCCACTGTGCCACCGGGGGCTCCAGCTCCTAATTTATAGATATGAAAGCATTACAACTCCCTTGGAACTTTCACTTCCCACGAAGGCGGGCGGATCTACAAATGTGGCTATCAGCCCGAAGTTCCAGGCAAGCCTCTTTACTTAGGTTAGTGTCACTAGGTGTGTTCTCACGATAATCTTTCATCCCTTCGTCTTTGCTAAGCTCCTTATCTGGAGAGGATGATTCCTCTCAGGAATGGCCTTGAAGGCCTGGAGGAGCCGAGGCAATTAGAGTCTCAGGCTCAACTGTTTCTGTATCTAAAGCAGTTTCGCTTTCAGGCTCTGCATGAGACTAAATCCCAGGGAAACCCCCAATTCTATCTGACTCAAAGTTATTAGTGATTCCATCAGCCTGCTGTGATGGTTTCTGAGTAGGATCCTCAGGCTGGGCTGGGGGGCCTGGGGGCCATAAAAGAGCACTGGGAGGGGAGCTGCTTTGGCCCACAACATTGGCCAAGCTATCTTAGGGGCTCCTCACCTCCACCTCCATCTCCAATTCCAAGAGGATCGCAAACGGAGACACTGGCTCAGCTTCCTATGCTTTGGAAGACTGTAAAGCAGAGAGGGAAGCTCCTGTGTTAGGTCCAACACTGCTGCCCCCTACGTTCCCAACCACACCAAGAGCCTTGTGACTAGAGATTGCCCAGACCAAGACCAATGCACTACAAAGTCGCTAGATCACTAGGCCACCAAATCACCGTATTAACCTCATACACAAGAATGTAGCAAGGACCACACGCTCACTAATCCACAACACCATCTGACTACCTATGCCATGACGGGAGACTACAATCAACCCGCTACTAGATTGTTGCGTAAGTCTGCCAGGCCACCGTAAGAACTTGCTATCAACCCCCACCATCGGAACCTTTAACAGGCGGGATGAGCTACCACTGTTATTGAGCAATTTAGAGCAGCATTAGACAATGAGATCCAAGCAGCTGTGGGTTAAGCCTGGTGAGAAAAAGAAGCCAATAATTTCCAGACTGTTTCTCACCAAGTAGAAGCAGAAGCCACTGAGGTATTTTATTTAATTTCAGCTGAAGGGGATGCAAGCCTCCGATAGTTCACCAAAATAAGCTGAGGTACATAACATTGCAAAGCATGCACTTTTATACAATTTTCAGGTTCAAAATTCCCCACTGCCCCTGGCTGGACCCAGCCTTGCCATGATTAGCAGAGAGGTGTGATCCCTGGAGAGGTGTGAGTTAGGTGCGCCTCGGCCAATGAGAGCGCCGCCTGCCTTCGATGAAAATTGTCCAATCATGAAAGAGGGGCTGGCAGGTCTCTGAACAATGGGGGAGGCGATGGCTGATGATGAGATTAGGTATCCCTGCTGTGTGGGGACAAAAACCGTGTAGAAACTCTTATTGTCCTTTTGCATCTACAGTCTCTGATGAACCCCAGTGTCCCAAACACTAAAACTCCCAGATAAGTCCAATGGAAAATATTTGTCTAAATGGTGGGATTGTGACTGGCCCCTTTCTGGGCCCTATTGTCAAGTGGATTTGGGCAATAGCTTAGATGCCCTCCAGCCCATTCTGATTACTGAAGTGAAGGTTTGAAATAACATTTTCCCTTGAGTGGGTCTGACACAAGACACAGCACCAGTTTCATTGTCAACTAGCAGCAATCAGATATATCAATGATTCTAGTTCCTGGGAAGCGGAATGTCATTGTTTGGGAAGCTGCAACATTCCCTGCTCCACACAGAGAGGAAATGTCCTTTATGATGAATGATTTGAATGTCCATGAGTTTTCTTGCTTCATTTTTATACATTAGACATATAATCATAAAAATGAGGGATCACACATAAGGAATCCATAGAAGGTAGGGGTACTTGCACGAGCAAAGGCCTCCCACTACAGAGTTTTGGGGCTACACACAGAAGTGGGGTCCATAAGGCTTCCGAGGGGCTCCTATCTCCCTAGGTCATCTTATGGGGAAGGAAAATGTGAAATTATAGAAAAGGATAGGGGGAGGGGTCCCTGGGGTCAGCAGGCACCATTCTGATGTGACGCGCCCAGAGACAAAGGAAAACACAAGAGATGGGATAGGGAATCCGGCACAAGGGAAGGGATTATGGGTTAGGTAGTTAGAAACAGAGGGGGGGATAAATGGTAAGGGGAAAAGGAAGCAAAGTGAGGTTTGGGATGTTTATGAAAGATGGTGTGTTTTAGTAGAATCTAGCCCCAGCATCAAGGGAACAGAAAAAATGTGAGTCAAAGGTGATACAGAGAGACAGAAAGATACATTTCAAATTTGAGAAGAGAAAGATTATAAAGCATAATGTTTGCTTTTTTCCTTTGCTAACCTTTAGCCTAGATATGTAAATGTTTCTTAGCTCAAAAGGGAGTCCCTTTTGTTTGTGAGTAATTGACTGGTGTAGGAAACAACTAAGTCTTGCCTCAGATGAGGCTCAGGCTAAAAGGTCAAACACCCTTTGTGCCGAGGTTTTCAGTAAATTACAGTAAACTCCAGTAAATATCTCAGTTACTTTCTGCTATAAATATATGAAATGTAAAATATAGAATATATCCCTTGGTCAAAAGTACACAGATTTAACATGGGAAGGTTCCCTTTGCAAATTGTCCAAGATTTAACTCATTATCCAGCTTGGTGTCCTTGGTGAAACTATAAGATGCTATCGTTTATTTGGGGAGGGGGTCACCTTTAACTTCATCACCATAGCGGAAAGCTTACCAAGCTATTATATACCCTAAATATTCCTTCTTGTTAGTCGCTATGACCCCATCAGTGGAGACTAATATGAACCTGCCTATCGATGAACCTGGTATGACCCCAGAGTTATGCAACCTTATAGCTCAGACAATCCAGCTCATCTGGTCCAATATTGAGTTCCTAAATAAGAAAATAGATCAGCTTACGGGAATGGTGGATAAGGCTATGAAAAACATGCCCCTATTAAAGCAGCTCCACTGGCTGCCGATAAACTGCCGGGTCCAATTCAAGGTGCAGGTTTTGACCTATAAAGCCCTACACGGCTCGGGCCCTACCTATCTCCGTGATCGCATCTCCTCCTATGAGCCAGTGCGGACCTTGAGATCTTCTGGGGAGGCTCTTCTCGTGCTCCCACCACCGTCTCAAGTGCGGCTGGTGGGGACGAGGAACGAGCCTTCTCGGCAGTGGCCCCCCGGCTCTGGAATGCATTGCCAAAAGAGATCAGGCAATCCCCTACATTATCCAATTTCCGTAAGGAACTGAAGACCTGGTGGTGTCGGCAGGTTTTTGAGTAATTATATTGGACTACCGCCGATTTCTGAGCCTGAATATATTGTATAAGATTTCCCTAGCCTAAAATGATACATTCTAATATATTGGGTTTATGGTTCCCGTCCCCTTGATCTGGTCATGTAAGTGTGATTTATTGTTATAATTGTATTATTTTACTTTGTTTAATAATGTGTATTATGTTGTTATGTAATGTTTGTGTTGCTTTTATGACTGTAAACCGCCCTGAGTCCCATCTGGGAGATAGGGCGGTATATAAATAATTATTATTATTATTATTATTATTATTATTATTATTATTATTATTATTATTATTATTATTACTTCAAGAAGAGATAGCATGTTCAGGTGCCCTGTTAGCTAATAACACCTATTTTGGAGATTGACCTCTGGTGGGTAATAACATCACCCAACCAAGGGTCTATCAACCTTATCAAATTGGGCTAGAGATTATTAACACACAATTAAATAGAGGGAGATGGGGATCTGGTTCGATGGTAAGACAATCTCTTGGTCAGCTTTTACATCTTCAGCTGAGGACAAGGGAGGTTGAATGGGTTGAATATATTGATTGGCTGCGTAAAACATCTAGCTCCACTCACCTACTCATTTCCTTCACTGATCCAGGGATCCCAAAGAAGTTGTTTTCTTTGAAATCATTTCTCCTTAGTTTACATATTAGACCCATCAAAGGGTGTTCAAAATTTGAGTGTTTAAAGACCTACAAGTCTGCCCTCTGCTGGCAAAAAACCATCAAGAACATTAATAAAAATCAATCTTGACAGAACATCAACATTGTTCCACCCTCCAAAACAAGACCTACATACTTCTCATCTTTAACATTGCACAGTGCGGCCCCAGGGCAAAAAAGTTTGCCCATGCCTGATCTAGTTCCTTATTTATGGATTATTTTAAATTGGTGTTACCTGAGGATGCAGACAGGATTCTTGGAGAGGTCAGGGCCACCTCTTGTATCCTGGACCCATGTCCCTCTTGCCTTGTTGAAGAAGCCAGGAGATGTATGCCTTGGATAAGAGAGCTTATCAACACCTCAATCTACCAAGGCAAGGTCCCTACAGTACTAAAAGAAGCAGTGGTGTGATCTATATTGAAAAAAATCATCCCGTAATCCTACCATGCTCGAAAACTATAGACCGGTGTCAAATTTGCCATTTATTAGCAAAATTCTGGAGTGGGTAATGGCGAGACAATTTCAGGGATTCTTGGATGAAACGGATCTTATTGGCCCATTTCAATCTGGCTTTAGGCTGGGTCCTGGTCTTGGTGGATGATCTATGAAGAGAACTAGATAAAGGGAGTGTGATCTGTTTGGTTCTTCTAGACCCCTCTCAACAGCTTTCAATACCATTGACCATGGTAACCTTCTGGAGTGTCTAATGGGTATAGGGCTGAGAGGCACAGTTTTGCAGTGGTTCCAGTCCTTTCTAATGGGTCACAGCCAGAAGGTGGTATTTGGGGAGTTCTGCTCTACCCCATGGCAATTAGACTGTGGGGTCCCACAGTGCTCATCACAATGTCATTTAACATCTACGTGAAACCGCTGGGAGAGATCATCCAGAGGTTTGGAGTTCGGTATCATCTGTACTCAGATGATGTCCAACTCTACTATTCCCTTCCACCAGAAATTGCCAAGGAAGTCATGCTGCACCTGAACCAGTGCCTGGAGGCAGTAATGGGCTGGATGAGGGTGAACAAATTGAAACTGAATCCTGATAAGACGGAAGTATTACTGGTCTCTCATTAGACGGATCCAGGAATAGGGTTAAAGCTGGAGCTGGATGGGGTCACACTCCCCCTTAAAACCCAGGTTCACAGTTTGTAGGTGATTCTGGATTCTTCCTTAAACCTGGAAGCACAGATGGCAGAAGTTACCAGTATTGCTTTTGTACAACTTAGACTGGTGCGCCAATTGCAACCATTTCTGGAAAAACCTGACCTGGCTATAGTGGTACACTCCCTGGTTACATCCTGCCTGGACTACTGTAACATGCTCTATGTAGGGCTGCCTTTGCAAATGGTTTGGAAGCTCCAATTTGTTCAAAGATCGGCAGCCAGGCTGTTGTTGGGAGTGAACATAAGAGAACACACCACTCAACTCCTTAAACAGCTGGCTTCCTATTAGTTTCCAGGCCCAATTCAAAGTATTGATGCTGATCTTTAAAGCCCTACATGCAGGGCTGCAGCCAAGGGGGAATAGGGGTTCAACCCCCCCCCCCCTCAGATTTTTCAAATTAAACAAAACTGGTTTACTCATGAATTTTAACCGGTTAACCAAATCCCCATGAGTGTCCACTAAAGTTTATCTGTTTTGAGTGTCCACTAAAGTTTACCAATGGAGCCTAATTTCGAAATTATTTTGCATTATGGAACTACTCTCTCTCCCCCCCCCCCCTAACATCCAAGACACTCTACATCTGAAGTGCTAGAGAGAGGTCCTTTTCAAGAGTGGCTCCCTCCCTCTGGCAGATGATATTAGATCTGTATCCTCTCTAATAACATTTAGAAAGTGCCTTAAAACCTTCCTGTTCAAGGAAGCCTTTGGGGGATCATAATTCAAGGACCCTAAATGGCTAGGAAGACCTATGGGCATGTTTTGTATGACTGGGTTAGTATAATTTATTTTATTGAACATTATTAGAGTTTATAGCATGTCTAATAGTTATGGTTTTAACTTGTATATTGTATGTTTTATTGGCTATAAGCCACCTTGGGCCTTTGAGTGGGGAAAGGTGAGATATACATTTCTTAAATAAATAAATAAATGTGAAGTGATGTTGCTTCTTGTTTGGGCTGAAACTTGGTCACTTAAGTGGTTTTTCAGGAGATTACAAGGAAATAGCGGCAATATGATGTTTATGGCTAATTTGGGGTCTCTCTTAGGAGTCTTGGGGGGCTGGGGTGAGATTATGAGGATTTACATAGCCTGTGGCCACCCTTTCCCAACCTTGGTCTATATCTTTTGAATCCCATTTCCTTTCTTTCTGGGATGGAAATAGAGCATATGTTCCTTTCGGGGGGCTTTCCGTCTTAGATGGCATTCAATCAGCTTTCCTTCTGGCAAGTGCTACTACTGGGTAATCTAAATTAGGGATATGCATAGGAAAGTCTCCATATCAGAAAGGAAGATTACTTGATAATACCATAATGGGAATAAGTGCCAATGTCTGCCCATGGCAATCATTTCAGCCCACCAGCTTGGGAAGGAATTGTTGGATTAGTGAGGTTCTCCAGATTGCATTTTATTGCTGTGTGGATACTAAGGATCCCCAAAAAATTGGCACTGAAAATAGCATCATAATTGTGGTTGGAAATACAAAGTTATGTGTTTCAATGAGGACTACACCTATTAAACTCTATTAAATTTTATGGGAAAGGGTTGTGCTCTTGTATTCTATTCTGAAATGGCCAATAAACAAAACGTCAACAGATTATTTTCTTGATAAAAGCAAAAATTAGCATCTTGACATGCTGTTTGAGAAAACAGATATACAAAAGAGCAAGGTATTGCACATGGTCTTAGAAATGTGTTTGAGAATTATGTCTGTCATGTATTGGCTCTTTATATAGGAGATTAATCTTAACAATTAAACTGACAGGTTTTGAGAAAACAAATCTCAGTATTCACTTTAACTCATTTTCTGGCAACTTTGCTCCTATTCCTTTAAAAATGCAGTTACTGTTAACATGAAAGGGTTCATGTAATCAAAACAGACACGGCTTTTCTTATTGAATTAGTTGTTTATCTTGACCCATATTGCTCTACAGTCTTCTTCTGAGTAACTATTTGGACAAAAATGATTTAAGACCAGAGTGGGGAACCTTCATCCATCATACTTCCTTTACACATATCTTACTTTCTTAGGAAAAAGACCTGCTTCATAGCTTCAAAATATCTGGAAATGTTCACATCTCTAACTATCACCTTGGAAATTACTTAAGAGGAAGCACTCCTCTAGCTGAACTGCACTTTTGTATGCTTGTTTCAAACTGGCAGAGTAATAGCTCGCCGCATTGCTTTTGCCTTGCTCTTTACACATAATCCCACCCACTTCTGAAATGAAGGCACTTATTCACCCAAAAGAACCATTCCTAACTGGGGCACTTTTTTCATACTTGTGCAGGCTGAAGTGGAGGCCCAGCTGGCAAGAGAGCGTGAAGAAGCCAGCCAGCAACAAGCCGTTCTGGAGCAAGAACGCAGAGATCATGAGCTGGCCATGAGAATTGCCCAGAGTGAATCGGAACTCATCACTGATGAATCTCAGCTTGATCCGGGGTTACGCAGGTACTACACTTTGTTGGTTTTGCTCTTTCAAAAATATATTTCCATTCACAGAGAATGGAATATACATACAATCTGTTACTTTAAAAACCCCGTTATTAGGTTTTTTAAAAGTAAGTTCATCAGTCTTCACTCTGTACATAGCCGTCTGCCATACTGTTACACATGCTGTCTCTACTCACCTTCTGTGCTTCCTACTAGTAATGAAACTGGGAAGTGGGCATGCTACATTGACAGAGAGAAGGAAGGATTTGCAATTAGTGGCTTCCAAGTCAGTGGGGCAGTGAATTCATCCTGACTTTTAGTATCAAATTTCAAAGGCACCATTTAAGGTGCTAGAAAGAATGTAGTACCTTGGATAGTTTGCACTGAAACCTGGATTTACTGTCCTATTGGATTTAGAAGCCAGTGCTTCCTGAGCCATATCAGCACAGCATGTCCGTTTCCCTTCCTCTGCAAATGGAAATTTGTATACAACCAGGGACTGAAAGTAGTGCTTGAATTATAGAGAAGAAACTCTACATTCCCTAATTTCTGGACTCTCCCCTGCCAAAGTATTCCTTGATTTAGCCAAATAATCCCCCATCTAACATTTTCTAAAGAATTGCTAAAGGCATCATAACAGGTAAAAAAGACACTTGAATCTATTAAAGACAGTGGTGGGTAGAGAATGTGTGCTCCGCATGCATTTTCTAGGTTCTTCAGCACAATTCTGTGGTATTCTTTTGGTAAAATTGATCATTGAGTCATGTTCAAAGGTTAGGGATGCCTATAAAGCTGCCCTCTCAATATATTTTCTAGGTCCTCAGCACAATCATGGAAGTCATTCATTCAATAGGGTTTTGCTCTTATCTGTGATTATTGCTATTTGGGATATGTCCAAAACATTTTCCCTGCCGATACGGGGATCATATTGTACATGGTAGAACTTCAGTAACACCTCATTCTGCAGATCCAAATACAGGACACTTTTTCATATTTAAGACGAGCTTTCACTTTCGAGTTTCAGCTCCCAGTACGAATAACAGCACTGAAAATAACTTGAACCAAAAACCAAATGCTGGTCTAATCCAATGTTGTTTGTTCACACACTGGCTGACTAGTTGTTTATAGAAAACTCACTAGCAAGACATGAACATAGTTGCACCCTTTGTTTAATGCCTCTCAACAGCAGAGTGTCATATTGTGTTTGGCACTGGAAATGATGTATGAATACTATGAGCAATTGATCATCCAAAGAATGCTGCCTGGGCTCACCTATAATATTGTAAAGATGGCCTTGGAGGTCATAGAAGGGCATGGGTATAGTTTTTTTGTAGGGCATTATACATACACAAGACCTACCTCTGCTACATCTACTAAACAGTTTAGACACTGGCACCTTTGATGCTTTCCCACTCCTATTCTGAATACTTGTTGCATGATGTAGCTGTGAGAGTAGTCAGAGCCTAGGTGAGAGTTTGTCATGCTGTCCTCAAGTCAAAATGATGTAGTATTGTGAGAGTTAGATTAGGACACTGGGAGTTCTTTTTTTGTTGTTCATCGACATCATAATTTATTGATGTCACACCTTAATTGTACATTACACTTTACAAGTAAAAGACTGAGCAAAAAGCCCTCAAGCTAACCATCTAATTAAGACATGACACAAAAGGTGAAGGGGATGGCAGTCTGGGAAGGGATTAAGTCCAGCAGATGCTGCCTTCTCTCCTCTTCCTCCAAAACCAGGACAGTGGCAGTTGGAATGGATTTTGGAATTTGCCTAGAATGAAGAGCTCTGCCAAAAGTAGGCTCTTCGGAAATTTGCCATCAGCAACAGGTGCTTTTCATAAAATTAGCTTTCAAGGGTAAGAAAATAGTAATTGTGGCACATTTCTTTGGGGTGGGTGTATTTCTCCAGCTTCAGCAACATCATGCTGTTGGGAGTTGTTTGAAAGTACTTAGCTCATTAGGCCATACTTTAAAAATGTCTGGCAGTTGTTCAGCATTTTGATTCTCCCCATGTACTTTTTATATGTTGGACAAAGTGTACAAAAAACATTTGCTGTATATGGTCATTGTAAATGTAAATGATAAAACAATTCCAAAGGCTTTGAATGGAATTGCAAGTGAAAGGAAGGCTATCAGGTATACATGCTTAAAAGCAGAAACTAATAAGAAGCTACCAATTAATGTACCCATATAAAACATATTCTACTGTTCTATTCCCTGGCACTTTTAAACAAAATCTAGGTAAATCAGTTAACAGAGCCTCTATTCTTTCTCGACTGGATTCTTAAGAGCAGCAAAAACACATGGTTGTACTCTCTCACTATGAATTATCTTGTCAGGTGTTGTCTAGATAAAATGGGAAGAGAAGAAGAAACCTCCCGATGAATGATGAGATTGAAATATAATGTGTAAATAAATGGAAACCAGGCCTCTGCAAACCTGGATAAAGCTAACTACTCTTTTATGCAATGTTTTTAATGTTGCCGATTGGTACAAAACTACTTAGGAAATGGCTAGACTAACATAAATGTCTTCTGTTTGCAGACCCAATGGAGCAAGCTGTCAAATGACTGCGTATGACTTTTTTTTTTCTTTTGGGGCATTCCATAGAAATTGTGGGTTTAAAACAATTAGAATAATTTTCATATACTAAGCCTCATTTTTCCTTTCCATTTACTCTTAAATACACATAATTTGAGCATGCAGTCAATACATCCTATTTGACTGTCAATCTTTGAAGCTGTTTATATGCAGGTACAATTTGTTGTAATCTGAATGTCACATAGGAACGGGATCTGGAACAAGGAGAGTGTTTAATTCCAAGAATATATTTTGATACCTATCAAGCAAGCATAAATTATTATTACTATTTCTTTACTGGGATTAAATACAGCATACATTGTGGGGCAGGATACTATACCTGTCTGCTGAACCAGTATTAGATTTTACACATGTATTAATGTTACCATATTAGGATCTAATATTGTACCATGTTACCCCTTCTCATATGCACTCACTTCTTTTATAGGGAGCAAATGGCTACAGAAATGACAGAACTTTTGTCTAGGTGGGTGTAACAAGAAGCCACCATGAAATCAATTTAATCACCACATGAAAGAATCATGAGCTAAAGTAAAAGGCAATTCAATTCATTTGGAATGTTTTCGGAACATGAATAAATCATTTCTAATCAAGATTCAATCATTGCACCAATATAATACCAATTTGCAACTAGATGATTTTTTTTAAAAAAAAATTCACATTTGTTTATATTAGTTGCACGAAGAGTTGTTAATTTCCAGTAAAGTTCTTACAAGGTTATGGATTTAAATTATTTCAATAGATTCCCCCCTCTCCCATTTAAAAAAACACTGTACTTAATGTTGTCATTATGATTGTTATTATTATTGAACGTTATGCCTCACTTTTCACTTTTCCCCCAAAAGAAAGAGTTAAGGTGGCTTTGGTATCGTATGTAGCAATTGAAAATTAGTTGAATTTTAAATCCTCACAGATCTGTCTTAAAGAATAATGAAATTGGAAACTTGCTTTGTTGAAAGCATCTTTTAACTTCTATTAGCTGGAAGGCTGATAGACAGATACCGTATATTCAGTAATGTTGGCGTTTAGTATGCCTTTCTAGGAACTTGAAGGGTTTTTTTGAGCAGCTAATTAAAAACTGTTATTCTGATAACCAGAACAGATGTATATTTTGCAGCCTGAAGCTAAAGTAAAACATAGCCTTCTTCTGATTTTTTAAAAAAGAATATCACCAAATGAGGGAATAACTGATGTTAAGTTATTTACATGTGGTATAAACATAATTCTTAATACTTAAATCCCTCTTCCACCCAGCCCATTACATTCTCAGGAGTTTTTTCTTCATGAAATACAGAGGCAATGCTTAAATTTCATTGTATGACCAGGATTCAACAAATTGCCAGCTGTTCCTTTTACTGGTGGGTGATAATGGGAAGGTTGGGGCTTTAGATATATTTTTTTTGAATAGCACAATACCTAGAAACATAGCAATTGGTGAGAGGCCATAATGAGGACACTGCAAAATTAAAAATATTTCTTCTGTCCACAAATTTGTAATGCTACAGAAAATGAGAAATGGAAAATCTTTAGCATCTAGAACTCTTATATTAACTGTGTAATATACATTTGGGGAATGAAGAAAAAATTGATGGGGAGCAGGATTCCTATTTTGGAAAGCAGCAGCAAAGATCCTTGATCATACTCACCCATTGCTTTCATACATTATATTTTAGTCATATGGTGTATATACTCATGTAAGCCAACCTAATGTAAAATTTGTGAGGGCAGGTTTTGGGGCCCTCCTGGATAAGCCAAGGGTCATTCCATGGAGAGGGGGAAGCACAAATGCCACCTCAAGTGCCCAGCTGCTACTGGTTACTGCCACTGCCACCATTTCTCTGCCCAGGCATTCAAAAAGGCCAGAAGCAGCATCATGGAAGAGCAAATAGAGGAAGTCAGTGCTTCTTTTAGGCCAGTGGTTTTCAACCTGTGGGTCCCCCAGTGTTTTGGCCCACAGTTTACCAGCTGTTAGGATTTCTAGGTGTTGAAGGTCGAAACATCTGGGGACCCACAGGTTGAGAACCACTGTTTTAGGTGCTCCTGGGATGGACTAAGCCAGAGTTTCTGAAACTGTGCTCCTCCAGATGTTTTGGACTTCAGCTCCCATTAGTACTAACAGCTGGTAAGCCTGCTGGGATTTTTGGGAGCTGAAGTCCAAAACAGCTGGAGGAGCACAGTTTCAGAAATACTGGACTAAGTGCTTGCCTTTCACCCCTCTACTCAGAGAAGGGAATGGTTCTCTTTTTGGTAAGATTTAAGGTACAGTACTCACATTGAATTGGGGATAAGTGAACCCAGTTTTTTGGAGTTGTCTATTTTAATAAAATTTCTAGACTTATACGTGAGTATATACTACAGTATATATCAGTGGTTCTCAACCTGTGGGTCCCCAGGTGTTTTGGCTCACAACTCCCAGAAATCCCAGCCAGTTTACCAGCTGTTAGGATTTCTGGAAGTTGACAGCCAAAACATCTGGGGATCCACAGGTTGAGAACCACTGCTGTATATACTATATAATACCTAAAATGTAGTATTGCTCTTGGATTGCTCCCAGAATTTCTTGCTGTCTAAAAAAAGGCCAGTAGCCCTTTATGTAGTCTTTGTTTTGAGGGGGGACTTTGTATTTATAAAGTCATATTTAAAAAAGATTATGATTTTAGTGGCAACAGCACATGAAATGTGACCTATACAATTGGATTACTATACCTAAAGACACTGCTTTTACCCTTTTACTCCTTTTGTGCTTACTTCTAAGTATCTGAGGGATACTTAGGTTGACGGGTAGTACAGCTAAATAAGGAAAATCCTCAGGATTTGTCACATTAATTGTTCAAGAAGCTTAGCCATTATATTGAGGAAATTAGATTTAACAAGCTCCCCTTAGTATCTAACAGGTACTGTGCCAGCAATTTGAAAATTAACCTCTACATTTCATTGTCCCCTTTCATGAGAGATTACGTTCACTTGCTCTTTCTGGTTATAAGGGCAATAAAGACTAAAAATTTATTTGAGTTTCAAGTTGGTTAAATAGTGGTTGGGGAATACATTTGTCCTATAAGCTGTACCTTTGTGGCATGGTCTAATGTAATAGCTGCAATAAAAAGGCTATTGATTTTCAGCAGGAATTCACATGCCATATCTGAGATTACATTAACTGCAAATAATAAAATCCAACATTTATATTTTAGTATTGAAAATTGATTTCTTCTTGGCAAAGATAGCTGGATCAATATTGCCAGTTTTCTGTTCACTAGATAATACATTCAGATGATTTGTCTAGTTTTAACAATGTTCTAACCAGGAGTAGGTTTTTAAAAGGAAGAGTTTAATATTATATTAGATACCACTTATAACAGATTAAAACAGTTTTATTACCAATAATATTTGTGAAGAAAAACAAATTGAAGTTTGGAAAAAAGAGGTTTTTAAATGGTGTTGGTGATTCAGATGGAATGTACCTTTTTAAAAAGGAAAGTTGCAATATCTTTCATCTATATGGGGAACTGCCCTCGCCCTCACCTAATTCTTATTATATTCTTAAATTATGTTTCTTTATGCCATTCCTATCATTTTATTATTTGACTATGCTTTTGTGAATCAATGTGTTTTATGGGAACTGTAGATTATAGCTGAGGGATAACTTCTGATATGCTCTCCTAAAATAGTGATTTCAGTTTTAAACAAGATGTAACCTGGCCCCAGTTACTTTTAAAAAGAGTTTTGTTTATAAAGTCATTTTCTCCAAGACAAGTTCCATTTTTAATATTCTTTATTCATTTGGGAGATGCCATCAAGTGGGTCCTGGAAGTGGATAGTGAGTCCAGAATGAATACAAAGAAAAGTATTGGAACAGTGAAGCGAGACTTCACCTAGATTTTCTTTTAAATAGTAGTTCTTATCACTATAGTAAGCTAACACAAACTTTCCCCATGCTGCCCTCCTGCTTAAATGATGGCATGTCTGCCATTTTCAATGTTGTGATGGGCTGACTTAGCTGCTTTTACTGTGCTGCGGATCATTCCTCTGGAGCCATATGTTGTTCAGAGCAATTGAACAACAAAGCACTTGGAAGGACATTTTTTTGCAGTTATTGTTTCTCTCTTTCTCACAAGAGAGCTGGGAAATATACATGGAAAAAAAGGGAGTAAAGTTATCAAGTTCTTAGAACCGGAATATGCTGTAATTAAAAAATTGGTTGTTGGTTAATTTGTAAATTCTGTTGTTGGTTTTTAAAAGCAAAATTTAAAGCTCTACACTGTAGAGTTTACACTCAATGATGGCACTTGGGAGGGAAATACTATAAGATATGGGCAGATATAGGGTTAGGATTGGGAACTGATTGATAAAAGGGTAGGTAGGTTTCAGAACTGGAAACATTAGGGAACATTGGCTAAGAATGTGAAAATCCGTGTCTGGGTTTTGTCCAGTCCCACTGCATTTTCTTCCCTTCATGAATCTTTGGTAACAGAACCTTGTTTTTAATTCTAGCACTGAATTTCACACACAAACACACACACCGTCATTGTTCCCAATTAATGTAATTATTTGCACAATGTAACTAATGTATTTACCATTTCCCCATTGACAAAAGGGGTTTGTTTGTATGTTGCTGTTTTTTTTTTTTTTACTTGTCATTCGTACTTCTGATTTCTCCTCAATTCACTATATTTTGTGGTGTAAGCTGGAAAGATTCAGGATATTCAGGATAAGCGGTACTCTTCTTGCTCAATAAATCTCAGGAGGTATAAAAATGCTGCCACCACCAATACTATCAAGTCCAACTCAATTTATTTCTATCCCTAATCTAGGCAGGGTCAAAAGGGGTGGATATTCAGAAACAGTAGAAAGAAAGGAGAAAGTAGGAATAAAAAGAAAGCCTGAAGGATTAGTGAGGAAAAGAGAGAGAGGTAGAATGTTAACTCTGAGCTGAGAAAGAAGTTGGGAAAGCCTTTAGGGGGCCAGGGAGATGAGATAATGAAAGCAGTGGGGTTTTGAGAAGTTAGACGTGGGGCTGTGGAGGCATATGCATTTGCATCAGGAATGTGACTCATTTCTGCTGCAGCTCTTAGCCTTGAAGATGTGTAGCCATCCTTGAACGTTGTATCTGGGATACAATGACTGAAATAGCTTTCCTTTTCTGATTGGCATTCCCCTTTTCTTTTTCTTCAGGAAACTAAAAGTTCTAATCAGATAGTATATAATTCCTTTTCAATAAAGGGGAGTTATCTTCCAAGTATGTCCTGTACATAACATCTGTATTTGACAAACTCATTAAGCCATGAGAAGCTGTTCTTAGTGATCATAGTCTGTTGATTGTGAAAGGTGCACTTATGTAAAATATGAGGTACACCCCTTTCTTTAAAACTCAAAATGAAGCCGAAGCCAGGAAACACTGGGCCACCACAATTACTTCATTAAAAGCAACACACCACTAAATGTACATACCCGGACAGAGTGTATTCCAATTTTCATGCCTGAGTATGAAAACCGAAACAAAAATTGGCGTGACATGAAAATATGTTGCATTGCCAAAGCAGATCTGTGTTTGCTGTGCTTCAGGCTGTCTACTAGAGGTGAAAGAGCATTGTTTTATTCTTTGACAAGAATGCATAATACATTGCCATAA